>NC_051066.1:91729363-92029363 GCF_004664715.2 Peromyscus leucopus | reverse complement strand
ATCTCACTCTATAGACCAGGCTGGCCTCGAACTCACAGAGATCCCCCTTCCTCTCTGACTCTTGAGTGCTGGGATGTGCCACCACTGCCCATCTCGTTTTCATAATAAGTTTCCGTGTCATTATTTGGTGGCTGGCAGTGCCAAAAGGAAGTCCAGCTACAACTGCCACTGCTAAAGTGGCCAAGAACCTGAGACTAGAAGGACATGGGTCCTAAGGGAAACCTACTATTCTTACTCTGCTGAAAGAACACCACAATGAAATGACTCCTAAGGACATATTGTGACACCCATAGATCAGGGGACTGCTCAAATCTCAGCCAAGAAGTGACCTCTTGAAGGAGAAGGTAATGAACACAGATCCACAACTGGAAATGTTCAAAGAATGAGAGACATTGGAGCATTCAGGCCTAAATGGGATGTCTTTACTACACCCTTCCCCTCAAGGCTCAGGCAGGGCTCTATTCGGAAGAGGAAGTGAAAAGATTATGAAGGCCAGAAGTGGTAGATGCCTCCAAGACAACTGTCTTCCAGACACAACAGGGTGGCTACACATATGAACTTGCAGAGATTCTGACAACACATGCAGGACCTGCACAGGTTAAACCAGACCAATTGCTAGTACTGAGAGGGATGTAGACACAAAGTCCCAACCCTAACTAAGCTGTTTGCAATTGATGTATCTAGGAAAGGCAAAATCAGTTTCCTCCAATGACTTATCCCTGGGTATATCAATCATGCTGCAGGGCAAGCATTGTGTCCCAGGAGTAGTTGGCTAATCCAGAAGAACAGCTTCCATGGTTTTTGTTTTGTGTGTGTATATTTTGTTTTGTTTGGGTATTATTTACTTATTATATTTTTTCTTTGTTTTTATTTTAATCTTTTGTTTTTTAATTTTTTTTGAGAGCGAGAAAGAGAGGGGGAGAACAGAAGGTTGGGTGGGTAGGCAGGGAGGGAGGGTCTGGGAGGAGTTGGGGAAGGCAAAGAATATCATCAAAATATATTGTATGAAAAATATTTAAATTAAATATTAATTTATTTAAATATTTTTTTATTTTAATAATATTATATCTGTTGATTCCTGAATACGAGACCAGGTTGGTTTTGTCATCTAACATAATTCCTTAAAATTGTGTGCACCAACAGTTCATTTCATTAATAATATTACTTAAAGCAATATTTAAAATATATTTATTAATTGCTATTTTATGTATATGAATATTTTGCCTGTGCATGTGTGCACTATGTACATGCTAGGTGCCCTTGGATGCCAGAAGAGGTCATAGGATGCCCTGGAGTTGGAGTTACAGAAGGTATTGAGCTGTACTGTGGGTGCTGGGGATGAAACCTGGGTCCTCTGCAAGAGCTACGGCTGTTTTTAACCACTGAATGGTCTGTCCAGACACCTAGGTTTTTTTGTTTGTTTCTTTGTTTTGTTTTTTCCCCTGAGGAACCTTCCATGGCTCTGGATCCACCATTGTTACTAAAGGATGTTTGGGCTGTTTCTAGCCTTTTGCATTTATGAATCTTTTGTCTCTCGATGTTCTGTTTCTTTGACTTCCTGTATATTATTTAACAGAGTTAAGGAGTGTGAATTGATGTGTTTATAGTATTTTTAAAGCATATTTTCTGTTTTTTTTTTTTTTTTTTTTTTTTTTTTTTTTACTCTGAGTACTGCTAAAGACATCGGGAACTCATCACGCTTCACTGGTGTTGCTGCTCCCCCCACCCCACCCTCACCGCCGGGGAAGTGTACAAATCTCACTATTGAGTTCCTTCGCCCTCCCACTTGAAAATGGGGGTTCAGTTTTAAGATGTAATTACCTTACACCTTTTATACTGAGCACCTCATCAAATGCTGTTTTATGTTTTCACTCTAACAGTGAACCAGGACTTTTAAAAGCATGTGAGGAGGAAAAGTGGTTATCATATGTATTCTTACTGCTATTCATTATGTTCCTTTTCTCGGTAAGATGGATGTAAAAAAATTACTAATAAGAAGGTGTCCCGTTGTTAATTTTCTGTATCGTGAGGATGTATGGCCACCCATGCAACAAAGGGTTTCACATAAATCTCCTCTTGTAAGCTCTTGACAAGAGAGAGGGTTGATGGGAAAGAATGAGGATTTTTAGATTTACAGAGCACTTGGGAAAAATGTGACGTTGTCCAGTCTTTTCAAAGGTAGACTACTGTTCTTTCCTCCTTCATCATCTGCTGCCAAATGACCAAAAAGTAGTCATCATAGATCTTTCTAGCTAGTGTTGCACACCACCACTGTAAGTGAGCAAGTAATATGTTCCAGGGTTTGCTTAAATCAGCCTGCTTTTTTGCGGGGATGCATAAATGAGTTCAGGCATTGTAGCAGGGTGGAATTAGAATTCTGGGCCTCGTGCCTCAGTTTACTTCTCTAGGCTCTAGTCCAATGTGTGATTTGGAACTCTGATTCTAAAGATTTCTCATTTGAAGAAATGTGGCGTGGCTGAGTACAGCTTGGTAAGCATCCATAGATAGGCTACAGGAAGTCGTACAGGAAGGAAATTTGCTTCACTTATGCGACTCAGTGATTGCTAAGGCTCCTCCCCAAACTCCGTGCTTCTTTAGTTCTTTCTCCCAGCTTCTCATTTAGGAACAGTTTCAAGCATACAGAATAGTATGAAGAGTATTTTTTCACAGTCACCATTTTAACACTTTATCCTTTCTTTACCTAGATAATGTTATCTGAAGTGTTGGTAGTGAATTACAAGCATCATGGCACTTTAGTCTTGAATAATTCAGCTATACTTTCTAAGAACACAGCTCTCTCAATCAACACAACATACATTATCAACTTCAGGAGAATTTACGTTGATTTTCTTTTGTCTAATTTTACACATATTCCAATTTCATGGGTTGACTTAACAACATTTTCTCTTGCACCCCCACTTCCAGGACACAGCTGCTTATGTTTTCGTAATTCCTTGGTCTCCTTTAATCTGGAACATTACACAACTGTGTCCATTTGGGTTCTCCTGATCCAAAGTTCAATAGAAGATTGAAAGCACACAAAAATGTATTCGGGGAAATGTTATAAAAACCCAAGCAGGAAGTATGCAAAGAGAGACAGAGATGCTATTGGTCTGTCACCTGGGAAGGGAGAGAAGGAACCTTAGTTCCCTGGGATGGGGTGGACGAAGTGGGGAGAGGATGCATCACAGCTGGGAGATGGTCTCAGCTAGGCTCCCTGGGAGTTCCAGAGCAAGGTTCCTACTGGAGGAACCCTCCTTAGGCAGGAGGGGCCCACCTGTCTCCCTCTCTGTTGAGTCCTTGGGGGAGTATTGTCTCTGCATAGCTGCTGTGACCAGCTTAAAGATGTAGCAGCCAAAGGCCATGGGCAGAGGTCATTGACATTGTTGAAGAATATAACATCCCTTCTACTTTTAATGAAGCACTCTCCATTCTAACTTAGTTCTTTTGAAACATTCTCCACAGTCTCCATCTTTATTATTATAATTATTATAATCTTCTGAATATTGAGGTTCTCTCAAAATTTGTATGTTGGACCTACTGTTCCATGTGATGACATGAAGAGGTGGGTGGGACCTTTCTGAAAGTGATTAGGTTATGAGGGCTCCACCCTCATCAATGGGATCAGTGTCCTCATAAAGGAAGACAGGGAGGGTTGTCTTGCTGTGTGTAGACACAGGAGCCTCATCTGTGAGGAACAGGCCTTTGCCAGACATCAAATATGCTGCTGTGTTCTGATTTTGCACTCCCTAGCCTCCAGAACTATGGGAGATAAATTTGTGTTGCTTGTAAATTGCCTACCCTAAGGAGTTTTTTGTTACTGCGATGTGAATGGATTGCGATATCGATTACTGTCTATTGGTGCCCCTCTTTTCTTCTATGTTTTAGAATGTACCAACTGGAAACTACAAACAAGTGGGTGTTGCTGGCAGAAACGATTAGTTGGTTAAGTTTTACTTCTGGTGATACTAGTATCTGAATCACTGAACCCACTGGGTAAAGTGGGTTGTTTTGCCCAGGGTGAGTGGGACTTTTCCAGTCTGTTGAAGGCCTGAATTGGATAAAAGCCTAAGGAAAAGAGAATTCTCTCCTTCCTTCCCCCACCTCTCTTGGTATAGACATATGTTTACTGGTTTTGTTTCTCTAGAGAACTCAAATTCATACCCTCCTGCACCCATACAGAATAACATCCTAAATAGACATCATGGAGGAGATGCATATGCTTTGGGCCCTGTCTAAGTTCTTGGCCCCAAGACCCGTGAGCATAATATAGGGTTGTCTTACACTTCTAAATGTTTCTGGTCATTTAAATGTAAGCAGGGTAATTTTTTTTAATGCCGTTGACCAAATTTTATGCTCTATTCAATAATTCAAGGCTACATTGAGTGTTTGTTGTAATCAAAGTGCCCTGCTGGACTGGTAGAGTTTGCTTTAAAAGTCATATAAAAAATAGAATTTTTGTTCATGAAAAGTCCACATTTCAGTTAAGATTATATTATTATAATCTTAATAAATTTCCCATGCTAGTTCAAGATATGCCTTAAATAAAGGCATATCTTGAACTAGCATAGGAAATCGAAATTTAAAAAAAAATAGCCGACAGGTTGTGGTGCAGAAGAAGGTGGTAAACAAATGCTGCCAGAGAGATGGATTAGGAGAGAGGCCACCCTGGTGTAGGGCTATGTCACACAGCACCAAGGCACCAAGCACACAGCAAAGATGGCAAACTCCTCCTATTGTTGGAAAAATACACAGGTTCAAGACTGAAAAAAAAGGGGGGGCGGGTAGCAGGTACTTGGAAAGGAGAGATGAGTACAAGAAAATAAAAAAAAAAAAACAAACATGTTGGCTCTGAAATCTTGACAGGCTGTAATAACAGTAGCTCTCTCCTATCCCAGGACACACTCCTCCGAGCACCACTTCCCCAGGCATTTAGTCACATTCTGTTTCCTCCATTTTATGAATGAGACAGTTTACTCTTTCCTCCATTTTATGAATGAGACAGTTTAGACTGAGTGGTCTAAAACTCATTCTGGTTTTAGTGGAAGTTTCGTGTGTGTGTGTGTGTGTGTGTGTGTGTGTGTGTGTGTGTGTGTGTTTGTGTTTTGAATACAAAGGAAAAGAGAACCGAACACAAACCCCTAGATGTTTTGCTTGCTTTTTCTTATGATTTATTTAACAAGCTGATATTTAATTTTACAACAGCCCTGGAGGCTAACTGCTCTTCTCCTAGTACCAGAAATAAGCGGAGGCTCCGAGACATCAGGTACTCTGCTTCAGATCAGAGCGAAGGTGAGCTAGGATCTGGAAACGAAAACCTTCAGAGGCAGCAGTGGGTTCAGCAATCTCCAACATTCCTGCGGACAGCCTCTCTACTTCCTCCAGGTAGTTTCAAACAAACCTCCCTTTCATACTTCCACAGTAACATCTAGATGTTGCCCCTTAAGGTACTGATGACATAAATATGGGAATGACCGATAGGTTTAGCACATTCATTAAAAAAGTTAGTTGTTAACCTCAAAGAATTTTCCATTTCCAGCTGGTAGATTGTGAGAGGAAACTCCCCACCCCTTCCAAAGGGGCACCACTAGTGGACCTCAGAGCTTAGCCACAAACCAGGACTGTGGCCTTGAACTAGCTACTTCAGCTTTCCTGGTCAAGCATCCCCCCTTGTAAAACGAGGCCATGCTGAGTGATATTTGAGGGCTCTTTCATGCTTTGTGATTCTACAAACATTGAACCACGATATAAGATGGGCAATTTACTTTAAAAATACTTTGTGTCATTCAGACTTCTGTCTTCTTTACCTTAGCAAGTGCATTGGTTCCACATATGGAGCAAAGGGTCATGTCCAAGAAGAGGATGGTTTGATGAGGAGATGCTCTGAAGAACTTTGGGTACCAGGTCTGTGTAGTGATGGCACTTCCAGAATGGCTACTGGTAGTCTATGGTTTCAAAACTATTAATGTGAAGCTACTCTACATACAGAGGTAAGCACATGTACTGTTTCTAATGTTGCCTTAGGTTCTCCTTTGCTAAGGAAATATTGTTTGGTTGATGCCTTTGTGTTATTCCTACTAGGTGATGAAGAATTAGTCTTAATGATTTACCTCATCAAATGGTATAAAATTCTAATTGTATGAGACAAACCACACACACACACACACACACACACACACACACACACACACACAAGCAAAACCAAATCTGTTGTGACCTACACTTACACAGACCAACAGAAATTATGCTGTTAATTGCTCTCTTCCACTTTCTCCCAGTTTTAATAGCTACTGGTAATTGCCACTTCCCAGGGAATCGTGGGAATGTTAGGTAGATTGCCCTCCCTATCTATATTAAACCATTTGTAACAAGTGAATAAGAGGAACCTGGCAAGCAAATAAATTTATGGGCTTAATTTTGTTGCTTGGATTGAGTGCATGTGTTCCAAACTGTTTTTAATTGCTGTGACCTTGCCTACTGCTGAAAGCCCAGGAATTTATGAATTGTTACATAAGATCTACTGATAGATGAACTCTTATCTGCAGAATAAGTTGACTTTCCATTTATGCTTTCCATACTTGCTTGCATTTATATTTGGGGAAATACCAAGCAACTCAAAATACTGTGTTAACACAGAGCTTCACATAAGCCGCACACTTGATAGGTGCTTCCCAAAGCATACACAACTTTACTTAACTTTGTCTTCTACCTAATAATTCACCCCTTCAGGGAGGAGAAAGAATGCTGAGTTTCCTTTAAAGTCTTGCTTCCACCACAGCTTCTGAATGGCAGTCCTTGACCCCAAATGAAAGTAAAATTAGCTGTAATCATAATTCAGAACAAACTTCTGAATAACATGGATACTAACTATTGCTTACCTAAAAAAAGACAGACACAGACTTCTAGCTACTCCATTTCCAAATATCTTACAAGTATGTTTCTGGTTCTCTCTGACCATCATGGTTATTCTGAATCTTTATGATAACCAAGAGCTAGCTGAGAAAGCATTTGAAACTGTTCAAACTGTGCTTCACAAGATCTTAATTATTTGATAAAGCTCAAATCTGTTGATAACCATATTTTCTGTCAAGGTGGTATAAGTCCTCTAGTAATATTTATTTAAAAAAATAGTTTTTAAGAATTCAGTAACTATATAGGCAAAAGGCCCAAACGAGACCCCAGCTACTGAAACAAGCCTTAAAAAGACACATTTGTTAACCACAGATGACAGGGTTCATGTAACATATCTTAAAACATTTTGGGGAATATAGCAGACCTTAAGTAGCTACTGTCTTCAAGTGATGATATTTGCATGAGTTGCCTGGACTTAGAACTTATAGAACTCCTTCAAGGTACAGTGTCTTTCCAAATGTCCTTCAACTCATTATGATCATCACACTTTAGTTATTATGGTTGTTTTTAGCCATTTAAGTAGGAAAATGCTCATATAATTCAAAGTGAGGAGCCTTGTGCAGACCAGCATGTTAGTACAGGAAGCAGCATTTAAGCGAGACAACTGCTTCCAGCTCTGGACACCAAATATGACCAGTGTTCTCCATCCAAGCCTCATATTGTAGCTACCTACTGGTTTGAAAAACTGCTATAGATCTCTAGGTCCTTTCCTAGAGGTTTCATCCAGCATTTTCAAGGTTCTATTATATCTGTTAAATTATATATAAAATACATTTATATATATATATATTTCTATTGTTCTAATCTTCTATAGTTAAAGAAAAAGGTCACAGTTGGTTCTGATGCACACTGATCCTGAAGTCTTAGGTATAGTTGAGTAACATTAAAAGTATCCATTTATTCTCTGTGAAATCATTTGTCAAATGTAGTACTTATATTGGACTTTGGAACAAGGTAGACTGGTAAGTTCTAACACTCAGGGTAGAAACTTGGGGTGGGGGCGGAATCGCTTACTTTCACTGAGTCTCAGATTTTCAATAAACCTTGGAGGCCATATTTCCTAACTGAATGCTGTGACTATGACATCTGGTCATTTGTGTGCCATGTTTTCCATGGCACCTTAGTAAATACATAATATAGCATAGCTGTGATAACTTCTGCCTCAGAAGCCAAATACAAGAGACTACTTATCTATGTCAGGAGAACCTAAAAATTGCAAAGCCTGGTTATTACACAAAAGCTTTTGGAAACCAACGATTAGCTACTTTGGGAACAGAGGAACATGGAAAAATAGAATGAGTCTTCTTCAGCATAAAGGGGAATATCTGAGAAGGAGGTTTCTCTGAAAACAAGATGTAATAATGAATACTGGTTAAGGACCAGCCTCTACCAGAAAGGTCATTGTTACTCTCAGCTTTCACCCTGGTAGAAGAGTGGGTTTTCTTGGTAACTCAGGTTTCTGTTACTGTAACAAATGCCTTAGTAATCAACTTAGGAAGAAGAAAGGTTTTTCTCAGGCTCAGAGTTTTGAAGGTTTAGTCCATGATCAATGACCCCCATTGCCTTTGAGTCTGTGGTGAGGTAGGACATCACAGCATAATGTAAGAGCTCATTTTATAGTTGGGGGGTGAATAAGAAGAAAGAGGAAGAAGTTGAAATTCTACAGTCTCCTTCATACCCCAGTTACCTGGAGGCCTCCAACAAGCCTGCTTCTGGAAGTTTTCACCATATCCTAATCAGGTAAAAATAGACCCACCTCCCTCCTTCCTCTCTCGTCGGAATGTGTATATGTTTTACAATATTTTTGTTTTGTTATTTACCTATGTATATGTGTCTGAGTGTGTGTGTGCACATGTGTTTTATGCCATGCGGAGTCCAGAAGAGTGTGACTGATCTCCTGGAGCGGGAGCCGCAGGTGGTTATGAGTAGCCTGGCTTGTGTTTGGGAGCCCAAGCATTGTTTTGTGGAAGAGCAACAATCACTCTTAACCACTGATTCTTCTCTCTGTCCCCTGCACCTGCTTCTTACCTGGACTACTCCTCTTATATTACTTAAGTCCACTATCCTTTTGTCTCTGTCCACTAACCCAGGCTCAGTGAAGATTTCCTTCCATCCCTTGAATTTAAGTTCTCACATTTAATATTTAAAGCATATCCATTATACTACTTTGTGAATGTTAGTTCTGCCTTCCCAAATTATTTTCAAATTTTCAGAGGCAAAACTGTTTCTTAACCCACATTTGTGTCTTTTCCCTTGGCAGGCCCCACAAAGACTCGGGTATAAAGGATGGCCTCATAAAAGCAGACTGAGTGCCAAGAAGCACCATCTATGTGTGAAAGAGGCAGTCAGAGAGGCATCTTTAATGCCTAGAATGTTAGCAACTTAAGTTCAGTTTTTACCAGCTAGCCTTTGCTTTCCAACAGAGGCATACAAGACACACAAATTATTTTTATCCCTCCATGGACTATCTTTGTTGATCCACTTGGATTTCTTTTTCCTTCCTCTAAACAGTGGCTTGCAAAGTTGTTTACATGTTAGAATGATTTGGCACGGGGAGATGATTCGGTGGGTAAGAGCACTTGCTTCCCAAACATGAAGACTGAGTTGAAATTCCCAGCATCTATGTAAATGTCAGGTATGTCACAGGACCTGAGTTCAAACTGCCATTACCAACATAAAGGATCAGCATGGCCACATGTGCCTGTAGTCCCAGCAGTGTGTGTGCATGTGTGCGTGTGTGCGTGTGTGCGTGTGTGTGTGACAGATGGAGCCAAGAACATACTGACCAGCGACTCTAGTTAAAAAATCATGAAGTCCAGGTTCAGTAAAAGACCTCATTCTCAAGGGAGTTAGTTGGAGAATTACAGAATTACAGAGTAAGATACTCAGTATCCTCTTCTGGCCTCTTCATGCACATACATAGGCATGCATATATATATATATATATATATATATATATATATACACACACACATATATATATATAATGCACAATACACACACAGATACAAAAATGCAGGCAAGCATGTGTACACATGTGCATACACACACACACACACACACACACACACACACACACACACACACACACAGAGAGAGAGAGAGAGAGAGAGAGAGAGAGAGAGAGAGAGAGAGAGAGAGAGAGAGCCCAGACTAAAAGTAGGTAACTCAATATCCAGGTCTGGAGTTTTGTAGAGGTCTATCCCAATCCATGGCCTCCCTTCTGATTCTGACTGCTTCTTTCCCAGTGACTGAAGGCGTACTCTGCAGTGGGACTGGAAGCCGGAGCTTAAGAATGACCATGTACAAGAAATGAGCCTCCTTGTTGCAGCGGGTTATGCACGGTCACTGTTCCTCTTGATTGCCCGGACTCCCAGTTGGCATATGTCATTTAAATTCCAAATGGAATGTCATTGCTCTGACAGCTCTAGGCCTTCAATATTTGAAACATTAGTTACACTTTCTTACATGCTCTACTATTTTCTTCACAGCTCCCACAATACACAGAAATCCGGGTGTCTATGTGCTCAATACACTTCCTTTGTCTCCTCAAACCTTTAGATTTCGAGCTCAGTGACAGAACAGACCATACCCCATCTGCTTTTCTCATTGCTGTAAAGTAGACACCCATCACAGGGCATGTCTTAGGATCTTAGAAAATCCTTAGTGAAGGAATGGAAACCTGGAGAGTATTTATTGGAGTTGGGGAGTGGCAGAATCCCGTGACTCCCTGGAGAACATTCTGTCAACAGTGATGTAGAGTGAAGGGATTCCCCCAGCCATGCAAGGCAGGCAGTGATGCTCGTATATGGTACACTCATTAGGATCACTTGGATGTTTTATTGAAGGAACAAATAAATGTCCATGTCTCAAGTCTAGGATGCTTGGCATTTGTAGTATGATGGCAGAAACAGGGGTAAATTGGCCGGTTGACTCTGATGCCCTCAGCAATGCCATGTGCTCACAAACTATTGCTTTAGATAGTCCTTGACATTACTTTCAGAAGGCCTGTCCCATGTAGAGCCAGGAGCCTTTGTGCTCTGTGCTAAGGTGAGGTTAAAAGTTCCCTCTAGAGAAGAGATGGGTTATTTTTAAACAACATCTCTGCAAATTAAGGCCCCCCAGAACTATCTACCCCTTTTTATTAATGGGGCTAGTGGAGTCTTAATCAGATATAAACCCTGTGAGCTACAATAACAATCACCCTGGCAAGATATGGGCACTGGTGTAATAGCGGTGCAAATGTTATAAAGGCAACTAACTACCTTAGGATTTGATTTAAAGCCCACTACACAAGATGGAACCCATACTCGCTGCTTCTGCACCAAGAAACTGTAGCTAGACAGGTCATAGGCCCTAGAAGAGAATCTACTATTGTTATTCTGCTAAATTAAACCAATTTCCAATGACTTATCCGTTCGCCAATAGGTTAATGCATCTCTTAATCCTCGTCAGAGAAGATTCTCTTTACAATAAATGATGATAAAGAGGGACCCTCTAATTTCAAGGTGCAGAGAATCAGAGACTATGGAGTGCACAGTCCAAAATGGGATATATATATATCACACTCCCGCTCTAAGGGCTCAGGGACCATTGCTGAAGAGGGTGTAGGAAGATTGTAAGAGCCAGAGGCAGTTTATGACTACAATAAAACAATGGTTTTTGTACAGAGCAGAGCAGTTGCCTATACAAACTCACGGTGGTTATGACATCTTGAACAAGACCTGTGTAAGGAGGGTGGACATGGAATCCCATCCCTGGCTGAGGAGCTAGTGGTAATTGATTGCACTGGAGAGGGAGAGTCAGTTTTCTTCAGGGGTGTGGTGGCCCCTTGTAGACTTCCCATGCTCCAGAACACTGGAGCATGGGAAGTCTACAAAACCAAGCATACATGGACAGCACAAACTGGACTGGGTGGGTTTTTAAAAAAACAAGGGAAAATGGTATTAAACATAACTGAAGAGTTGGCCACTGGCTTTAGCAATGTGGACACCATTGGTGTAGAACAGTTTTGACACACGGAGAGGCATCCTTGACACAGGGGGCATTAGAGAGAACAGATTTTGGAGACATGAATGTGCATAACTCTTTGGAGGAGCTGCTGTAAGGAAAAGGGTAGCCAGTAATCTGTAATCTGTGCACTTGAGAGGCTGAAGACAAGAAGATCAGAGGTTTAAGCCAACCTGGGCTACATGGAGAATTCCAGCCAGTCTAGGCTACAAACTAAGACCTGGTTTCAAGATAGTAACATAAGAAAGTAAGTAAATAAGTAAATAAATAGAACTTGAAGCTGGAGGGCAACAAATGTGAAATATCAGCTCGTGTGTGTGTGTGTGTGTGTGTGTGTGTGTGTGTGTGTGTGCCGATGGGGTGATCAAAGGGAAAAATGACTGAAGAGAATGAACAGAGCAATGCTCTTGAATGTTTAAAGGGACCTGGGGTTTAGTGAACACTTGTAGAATTTAGACAAGACAGGAACACAGAAAGTTCATTCCTGGTAACAGGATAGAAGGCATCCTATATGAGCCCAGATGTTGGTGGGCAGGTGGAGGTTGAGACAGAGGTGGGAGCTTGTGGAAGTTCTCTTCTGATTTTTTTCCTCAGGGAAATAGCAATCAAGGTCAACTGAGGAGAGTGAAGATGGGGGCGGAAGTGTTAGGAGATTTACGATAAAGGAGGAAATACAGAATTGTTATCTGGGAGAATAGAATAGTAAGTGGCCTAGGGAAATGTACTCGGACTGTTGGCCAGTATGAAGAGCATGCTCCAAATAGGCTCTCTCAGTTTCATGAATTTGAAGGAGACCAGTAAGCACAGATGAGTATTTTCTTTCTCTATTTGAATGCATGCATTCAGCCCAAGAGTAAGATTTTTTCAAATAAGGATAAGAACAATTAGTTTTATGCTCACATGTAGCAACCAGCTACTAAATTAATTAAGAAATGACAGATTTGTGTAAAGTCTTCTTCATTTAGCATTGCTGGAGAGTAACAGAGGGAACCTCTGGTTAATTGAATATTTTAGGTGACTGAGGCCCTTATATTACAAAACTACTTGAAAAATAGAATTAGAAGATTTTTTTAAAAAGCTGAACAAGCAACCCTGAATAGCACATGAAAACACTTGGTTAATAATGTCCAAATATTCAGTGGCATACATTATTATGAAAAATAATAATCATGGTATGTCATGGGAAAATACAACTATTTGAGTTTGTGGTAGCTTAGGATCTAGATGCATCACACCAAGAACTTTCTAGGAGGGGCTGGGCCATAGCTCAGCCTGTAAATGCTTGCTGTTTAAACACGAGGAATGGAGTTTGGCATCCAATACATACATTAAAAAAAAAAAGCAAGTTGGTAGTGTCTACTTATAATCCCAATGTCCCACTGCTGGAGAGGAAGAAACAGGCAGATTTCTGGAGCTCACTGGCTGTCTAGCCTGGACTAATTGGTAACCCTCTGATTCTAGAGAGAGAACAACAACAGATGCCCCCTCCAACCCACCCACAAGGTGAACAGTGCCTGAGAAATGATAGCCAAGGTTGACCCTTGGCCTCCCCCCATAAAGACACACAGGCACCAGTGCACACACAAACACACATATGCACACTCCCTCCAACAAACACATGAATTTTCCAAAGAATATAAAAGTGACAAAGGAAGTTGCTAAATGTAATAATATCTTCAGAGAGATCCATCCATCACATCTTAGCTGTACCTGTGACAGCATTAGAGTAACATGTTTTTCCTTCTCTGTTGTCTTTATCTGGCACACTGAAGCCATCAGCAATGAGAAGACACTTAACTTCTGTCTGGGGGATGTTTCTGTCAATGGCAATGTCAACAAAACCATGAGCAACAGTGCTCAAGTTTAACATCTGTCTCCTAGCCACTTGTGTTTTCTCCTACTTCAAATTCTTTTAATGCTTGTGAATCTGCCCTGCATTATTTACTTATTTTTAAGGGAACAGATTATATGAGCAATATATCTTTATTGAATATAATTTGGAAAACATGGAAAAGCAGAACAAAGAAAATTCAAGCCATTATCTCACCAGAGATAAACACAGTTAATAAATATTTTGATGAATTTCAATCTAATATATTCCTACTTAGTTTTAGAAAATTTGTGTCAATTGGTATATCATTTATACCCTTTTAAATGAACATTTTTTATGAGAGTCTCCCATTACAAGTCATTCAAAAACATAACATATAGTAGCCTATCATATGAACATTATTGGTTATTTAAGAATTCTTTATTGCTGTACATTTAAGATGGCTTTAAATTTTAAAGACCACAATGCTGAGTATCCTTGAACACAAATCTATCTTTTTTTTTTTTTTTTTTGTAGTACTGTCCATTTTCTTAAGCCACCTTCCTAGAGATGGAATGAGAGCAAAAGAGCTGTTAAGGTGATGTGTTTTGTGGCTCCCTTGTTCTCTTCAGTTTCTCATCCCACTTTGATTTCAGCCCATCTGACAAAGCTCAGTGCCTTGGGCAGCTGTTGGCTTCACCTTCATCATTCCCCTTTTGTTTTCTGACGGTTCCCACAGAACACTCCAGCTGTCAGCCTCCTCTGATCCTTTGTGTAGGTGACTGTGCATTGGCGGGAAGAGGAAGCACTGTAGTGTTGTCTGCCTTGTCTTGAGGGTAAACTCCTTTTCATAAATATTTTCCCTGCTGATTTGTTGTTGTTTTGGTTTTGGTTTGCTGTTCTTCAGGATGCCCAGCAAACAACTGCTTTCCCTTGTCGAACCAGGCAGAATCCAAGCACGTACATAACCCTGTGTGCAAATGCATAGTCACCCTCCAGTCCTCAGCCCCGCAGACTGCATGTTCTGGAAGATGGCTGCTCTTAGTGGATCACCTGTGTACAAATGCATACTCACCCTCCAGTCCTCAGCCCCGCAGACTACATGTTCTGGAAGATGGTTGCTCTTAGAAGATCACCTGTGTACATACTGGTTTATCTTTGTAAACAATGCACAAGGTTGCTGTCCTAAGCTTTTCTATTCTTCCTTTCAGTAGCTTGACCCCAAATTTCTCTTTAAAAATAGGGGTAACCTAAGGATATTTCCCTTCATTTTAATTCTTCCACTTTGCCTTCTCCTCTCTGTCAGGCAGATGCATTGAACATCTTTCAAGGTAAGATTCACATTATGATGGATGAGCATGGTGTTTCTTTATCCCTACCCCATGTGGGCTTTATCACTCCCTCTTCTCACCTACATGCCTGCTTCAGTAGATGTCAGACCACAACCTGAGCCAATGACAGAGCTGTCTCTCTTGTGATGATGCAACTTAATGTCTGACTCCAAGACCCATTCTGCATATGTGGTCAGAAACAACCAATTGAAATGCTTTTTAGAGTTTGCCTTTTCTCTTGATGGGCCATTTGCAGAGGGAAGGCTTGATGAATCTGAGGAACAGTCACAATTGCCCACTTGGTCATGGGTCATGCTGGCTTGCTACTGTTTAACACTCCCATAACATAGAGGAGGCTTTGCTGAACCCATTTGGGTTCTGTGTTACATAGATTTCTCTCTCTCTCTCTCTCTCTCTCTCTCTCTCTCTCTCTCTCTCTCTCTCTCTCTCTCTTGCCTTACTCTCCCTCCCTTCTTCCTTCCCTCCCCACCTCTGTATGTAGGCCTGCCTCCCTTTCTCCCCTCCCCCAATTCTGTGCTTCCACCAATGTCTTTATTTTTCTTCAGGAGATCAATTGACTAAATTCTTCCTCTAGTTTCTTCCAAGGGCTTAAGAATCTAGGCAAAACAAATAACATAGCGCCCAAAAGACTTTTGACTAAGGACAGAATTGATGGAATGCTTTTAATATCAGAAGGAAAACCACAGAATTCTATCTCAAATAGTATTCCCATCACAGTAAACATAATGAAAGTAAGAAACAAGAAACAGTCGCTGGCTCTCCCATGCTTCTGAATCGCTTCACCAATCCTGTGAAGCAGCGTTCTGTGTCCACTGCCTTCCTGCTGCTTTGCTTACCCCCTGACCATGCCATCTGGCATCTGTCTACTTCTGCCCTTCTCTTGAAGAACTCTTCCCTAAGCACAAGTCAAACTGTTTTCATCAATTCCACCATCCCCCTAACTTCCCTTTTGGTCTTTTCGATCTTCCTCTTTTTCTCCTACCATTGAACTAGCCTCTGGGAGAATGAATTCAATTTTTGTCATTTTAAAGGGATTTTGGAGCACACAAGACATGTGGATAAGTAAATAAAGAATGCTTCATAAGAAACTGTTACTTCTGGCTTTAATGCCCCCAAAGCCCTGATTCTAGGTGATGTTCATGTTTCCAATTCCTCCTCCCACCTTCAATTCTTTCTTTCCCTCACAGGCTCTTGAATTTCCTATTCACCGAGCTCCTACTGTGACTTGCTCTGGGTTTCTTTTCCCTAAGCTTGCTCCCCTAGAGAAGTCCTACATGTCCATATAGAGGTAAGGGTTAAATGCTGCATGCCTGAGGCCAGTGTCCAGAATCATCTACTGAATGACATTTACTATCACCTACTGATTGGATTAGATTGGATTAGACATCCTCTGGTACCCGTTCCTCTGTTAATGACCTTATATTTTCATTAAGGCTTAAGACCCCCTCCACCATTTCTCCTGACTCAGCCTCTATTTCTTCTTTTCCAGGCTACCTCTCATCCAGCCTCCCCTTCAGGACACCTATCACATTGCCTCTAAGCCCTTACGTGACTAAGAACTTTCTTTATGCCTAGAACATAGACATGTGTTCTGGTCCCCAACTTCTTAGACTAAAGTTCATGACCCCAATTGGCTCTCATAACTAAATATGGAAATTTCAAAAAAGAAAAAGAAAAATGGCAACAGTAATAGTTTTATGAATGTACAATAATCATTTTTTTTTGTTTTTTTGGTTTTTTTTTGGTTTTTCGAGACAGGGTTTCTCTGTGTAGCTTTGCGCCTTTTCCTGGAACTCACTTAGTAGCCCAGGCTGGCCTCGAACTCACAGAGATCCGCCTGCCTCTGCCTCCCGAGTGCTGGGATTAAAGGCATGCGCCACCACCGCCCGGCTCAATAATCAAATTTTAATTCAGAATCAAATGTGCAGTTTGGCATGTTTTCCCCAGCATGTTGCCATGTTGCATAGCACAGCTTCACAGTAGCATTGGTCCTGAACATGGAGTGTGTCTGCTGAGCATGACATTGCAGCATACACAGTGAATGCTACCTCAAGCACCTTGGGTATCTGCCCAGGAGTAGTATACCTGGATCATAAAGCAGTTCTATTTTTAGCTTTTCAGGAACCTCCGCACTGATTTCCACAGTGGCTGCACCAGTTTACATTCACACCAAATAGTGTATAGAAGTTCCCCTTTCTCCATGTACTTGCTAGCATTTGTTTTCTTGATTATAGCTATCCTGGCTAGAGATGAAATCTCAAAGTAGTTTTAATTTGCATTTCCCTGATCTCTCAGAATGTTGAATATTAACATATATACGAATATATTTGGCACATATGTGTGTGTGTGTGTAATTTGTGTTTCTTGTTTTGATAACTTTCTGTTCAGTCCCACAGACCATTTTAAAGTCAAATTTCCATTTTCTTTTTAAAGTTCCTTGTGCAACACCAATCCTCTGTTAGACATGCAGCTGGCAAATATTTTCTCCCTTTTTTGTAGGCTGTCTCCTTAGCTCATTAGCATTTTCCTTTACAGTACAGAAGATTTGGATTTGATGAGGTCCCATTTGTTTTTGTTGGCCTTATTTCCTGAAGGACTGAAGTCATGTTCAGAAAACCCTTACTTGTGTACTTAAAAGTGTACTGCCTTATCTTCTAGAAGTTTCAGGTCTACCACTGAGGTCTTTGATGATTTGGAGTTGATTTTTATGTAGAGTGAAAGATAAAGACCAAGTTTCGTTCATCTACATGTGCATATCCAGTTTCCACAGCAACATTAGTTGGAAAAACTGTCTTTTTTCTGATATTGTAATATTGTTCAAAATCATGTGGCTGTGGTTGTCTGGATTTGTATCAGGGTCCTCTGTTCTACTCCATTGATTTTTGTGTCAGTACCATACTGTTTTTACTACTATGGCTCTTTTGTTCAGCTTGAAGTTGAGTATGATGAGACTTTCAGCAGTATTCTTATTGTTCAGGATTGTTTTGGCTGTCTGTGGTCTTTTATACCTTTGGCACTTTGCTTGGGATTTCATTGGCTCTATAGATTACTGTAGATAGAATGGCCATTTTTTCAATATTAATCCCATGAATCCATGTGGATGAGAAGCCTTTCTATCATCTAGTGACTTCCTTAATTTTTTTTTCTTTAGTGTTTTAAAGTTAAAACTATAGAATTATTTTACTTCCTTGGTTAGGTTTATTCCAATGTATCCATTTTTTTTTCTTGAGGCTCTTGAGAGTTGTATTATAACCCTGATCTCTTTTTTATTATGTTTGTCATTGGTATAGAAGAAAGTTTTTACTGATTTTTTTTTTTTTTTTGGTTTTTCGAGACAGGGTTTCTCTGTGTAGCTTTGCGCCTTTCCTGGAGCTCACTTGGTAGCCCAGGCTGGCCTCGAACTCACAGAGATCCGCCTGGCTTTGCCTCCCGAGTGCTGGCATTAAAGGCGTGCGCCACCACCGCCCGGCTTTTACTGATTTTTATATGGTAATTTTACCACTTTGCTAAAAGTGTTTCCCAGCTCTAGGAATTTTCTGGTGATTGTTAGGCTGTCTCATGTGTAGAAACGTATCAACTGCAAATAGTGATGCTTTGACTTCTTTTCATATTTGTATCTTCTTCAAGCAATATATCAAATAGGAATGGGATACGTGGGTGCCCTTTTTTGTTCTTAATATTAGCGGGAAGTCTTTGAGATTTTGTCAATTAGCATGATGGTGGCTATCAATTTGTCACAAAGCTGGGACCCTGGAGCACAGTGGAGCTGCAGGCAGTGCAATAGGTTGGAGAGTGTCCTTTTCAGGGGCCTCACAGTTGGTCTAAACTTTTTCCGGGCAGCTCAGCTGGCTTCTGCTTCTTCCAGACAGTTCGTCTGGTCTCAGAGTCTTCTGTGTAGCTTGGCTTGGCTGAGAGTCTTCTTTTCAGATCAGCTTTCTTCCATCTGAGGGTGACTCTCAGCTTTTATTGTTTACAGGAAGAGGTCTAGTGAATCTGGTCAGTTTTAGGAACTTCCTGAAGTGATTTCGAGTCATTTAGCTTCCTTCTTAAGAAACTTCCCTGCAGAATAGAATAGTTCAATCTCTGAGGAAACTGTTACACAGTGAGCCACCAGTGTGGCTGTTGCAGACTGAATCTTCTACCATCCCTTCACTTTATTCTTTTATTTAAAAATCTTTGTTAAATTTGTTCAATGACAACTTCATGCATACAACACACACATATAATACATACATATATATCATTCTGATTACTGTAGCCCTCACCCTCTCTTATCTCCCTCCACCCTCTTACTCCCCCTTCCTCAAGTTCCTTTCCCATATTCATATCTTTTCTTTGCCTTGTGACATGAGGCCTGCATGTTATTGTTTTGAGGCAGGGTCTCACAATCAAACCCAGAGCTTGCTGATACTAGTCTCACTAGCCAGTTTGCTTGCTCTGTGGATCCCCTGTCTCCTCTTTCCAAGGCTAGAATTACAGGCAGGCCACCATGCCCACCTGTCATTTACATGGATTCTGAGGATTTGACCTCCTGTCTTCTTGTGAGCAAGGACAGCAAGCTCTGTGCCTGTTGAGTCATCTCCCCGACCCTACCGTTAGTTTTTTGAGGAAATGTCATAGAGTTCCCGTAAAGACTATACTAAATCCCACTACCACTAGTAGTGACTAAGCACTTCTTTTAGAGTTCCCATAAAGACTGTACTAAATCCCACTACCACTAGTAGTGACTCAGCACTTCTTTTCCCCTTATTCTTTCCCCAGCACTTGTACCTTCAGTCTATTGATAAGCACCGGCGGCCATTTATGTTTCCTTTTGAGCAGTGTTCTTCGGGTCCTTTGTCAGTTTTAAAGATCGGGTTATTTGCTTCCTCAAGTTGTTTGAATTCCTTATACATTTGAAATATTAATCTCCTATCAAATGTAATATTTGCAAATATTTTCTCCAGTCCTGTAAATTGTCTCATCACTTTTTTATTGTTTCCTTTGATATGCAGACGCTTTTTAGTTTGACGCAATCCCATTTGTCCGTTTTAGCTTTTCTTGCTTCTACCTTTGATGCCCGTAATATGTAATATTTTTGTTATTATTTAATTAAAGGTATTTTCTAATTCACTAGTGAAATCTTTCTTAGAAATACATTGCTTACCTTACAATTACTTGCGGATAGCCTAGTTACTTTTCTGTCATTGATTTGGTTAATTTCCGTGTGATTAAAGACTTTATTCAGTGTGATTTTAACTTTTGAAATTTGTTGACACCTTCTTTGAGACCTAGCATATGACTGGCTTAACAGATGTTCCTTGTGCATTATAAAAAGTATGCACTCTTAAATTGTTGGAGATAATGTTATGTATGTACTAAGCAGGTCAAAATTTAAATCATTTGACTATTTATGAAACATAGCCAATTAGATATGGGTAATTTTGTGTATGTTACATGTTATATTACATGTTACTATTAACTATAACTATTTAATAAATGTAAAACCTATGTTTTAAAATTCACTTTTAGTTTTCTCCTCAGTATACAGAGTAAATACCACCCTGGTATTGTTCTTGTTGTATGGTAGTATCATTTTATGTGGTTTTCAGAGGAGCACACTTCTCTACTTTTGTTTCAGTTTCTGGTCATGAAGGTAAATCTGGGGAAAATACCCCTGTAATCATATATTCCCTGTGCTGTTTCAGACAAAGGAACATTAAAAATTCCAGTATGTGTCTCTTGTCAGTTATAGGAGTTATCTGAAAGTTTTCTTAGTAGGAAGATATGAAAAGAAAGAAGAGCCCAGGCTATAGTGGTGCGCACCTTTAATACCAGCACTAGGGAGGCAAAGGCAGGCAGATCTCTGTAAGTTGGAGGCTAGCCTGGTCTACAGAGTGAGTTCTAGGACAGCAAGGGCTACACAGAAAAACCCTGTCTCGAAACAAGCAAGCAAGCAAGCAAACACACAAAAAGAGAAACAAGAAACAAAATCTAAAACATGTCCCTCTAACCCAATGACAAGCTATGTCTAAACAGAACTGGCTCACTAAAGACATTACTATTCACTTCAGTTTGAAAGTCTGTTCATACTATTCTTATCCATCCATCCATTTAGTCATTTATTAATTTAACATATAGTGAAGATTATTAAGTAGCAGACGCAAAAATGCCTATAATGAATATGGAGCAGCAGTGGGAAGTCTTGTAAGGAAGAAGGGAAACACAAAGAAAAGCTCATACCCTAATGTCTATGAGGATGGCAGTATATGCAGGCATCCTCTGAAGGCATCCATCTGAAGGCATAACAGAGAAAATCAAGTCTCCTTCTGCAATATCATCTTTTTGGTCTATCTTCAGATGACAGAAATTTCCTGGATGAATGGACATTTAAGTTGAGGCCTTTGAAATGATTTGGCATTAGACAGGTGTACCAAAGACACTTTTGAATAGAGAAAGAGGCATTTCTAAGCATTTCAAACAGGAAAAGATTAGCTATCAGGAATTACATGTCTATGCAATTCTTGGCAAGGCCAGAATGAGCTGGAGCATAGTCATCCAGAATGAGTCAGAGAATGCCACCTATTATGGGAGCTACTCTCTTGCCATTGCAGGAGGTAAGAATCAAGGGTTCACTAGACCCATTAATCTAAAAATATAGTTCAGAGATTGGGGAGCGGGGGTCAGGAAGCTGGTACCATAAAGTTCCTGCTGTTTCTGGAACTATGCCACTCAACCTCCACAGAGCTGGCAACTGTGAGCTGGGAAGCAGAAACAGCCTCATCTGTACAATAGTCTCTGCTTGTAGGAAGAAAGTTGTTGGGAGATAATGTCTTCCACACTTCCACTTTCTGCTCTTGGAGTGATTGCACCTGGCTGACGGAGCTTATTTCACATCCAAAACATAGCTGTCAGGGTCTGGGGCATGCAGTTTTTAGTTTTTCAGGCTTTTCTGTGAACACAGAGAGTACATGAGCAGGAGATGGTAGTGGATACCAGATGTAGATAAATCTCCAAGCACACCCGGAGAAGGTGAAATGGGAGTATATGAGTCTGAAAGAGGGGATAGTTTAAGGAAGAGAGACAAAACCTTGTAGAGATTTGAGGGCAGTTTCTAGGATGGCTGGTGTAGGGAAGCAACAGTTGCTGAACCAAGAGAGAAGTACATGGAGATGACTGATATGCACTGGGAAAGGGATCAGGGAGAAGGGATAGTAGACTTCTAGACACACTAGCTAATGGGCTATCGCATTAAGGTAAGTGTTATCAGTGGTTGGACTAAGACAGCAGTGGTAGACAGGGAAAACATCATGTCTGCTTTTAAGACATACCGTTCTTTTTCCATGGTGAGTCTTCTCTCTGGACCATCCCTTTCTTCTAGGTCTTTGTTTAAACCCAAGGCTCATAGGATGCGCTATTCGAGTCCAGGGCAATTCTCCACATCCTGGGTGTCTGCAGCACTTGTGGGCAATGTTACTTCAATCTTCATTTAGTTTTTCATGGTCAGTGTGTTCAGGTAGAAAGGAAACTTGAACCGCATGGATTATGTGTCCTGCTTCCTTGATGTAACATTTTCTGAGGTCCACAAAGTTAAAATGTATTTCCTAAAAGTTCCAGATCAACATGCAAAGTTGCCAAGGTTGACTGTCTCAGGACAAATTACATGAGTTGTAAGCAACTCTTAGATGGAAGGTTCTTAAAAAATGGGATGGATGAAGCACTTTTGTTTTTCTAATTGGGTCTTGTTTAGATGATCTTCTGGCATGGAATTGTGGTCCCCTTCCCTTAGCCTTCAAGTGCAAGCATTCCAGGCATATGCTGCTATGTCTGGCTTGGGATGAAGGTTTTAAAGAGGATTTCTCTGGAGCTGTGCTATAGGAGTCTGTCTCACCCTAAGGGGGAACAATGAGAAGCTTACACCTGATCTCAAGTCCAGAGAAGGTGCTCACAGGGAGCACTCACTGCATTTGTTATGGAATCAGAATACAGTGCAGACCCCAGGTGGCTCCTGTTAGAGAAATCCAGTAGGCGCAAGACAGGCTGGTTTGCTTAAGAAGGGTGAACTGGAGGAGTATGCGTGATTCACATCGAAGGATCTCAGATGAGGTGTCCTGGGCAGTATAGCCCTTTCTAAGAATTTATAGAGGAGCTCCTAAGAGTCAAGGTTGTAAGAGAGTATTGGACTGTTTTATGACAGTACTTGTTATGTGAGAATTGACTGTCTCATCCCAGCTCTCATCTGTCCTCCCAACACCCCTTGACTTTGGAGAAAGGACCAGAATCAGTTTAGCAAAAGGGAGAAAGGAAAGTACGAGGAAGCAAAGGAATCATTCCTCCCTTTACTACATTGCGGTCTTCCTCCTATTAAGTGAAACTCAATGTGCCTGAGGACGCTGCCTCTGCACACGCTGGCTTCCCTGCTTAATGGGCTGCCACCTAAGTCTGCACCTACACTAACTGAAAGCCTAATCTAGGCTCATGTTTTATAAGAAGTGACTGAGCCTCAGCCAATTGCAGCAGCTGAGCCCTGGTTAATCAGAGGCAACCAACTGTTCCAACTATGCTCAAATAAGGTGAGCTGGGATCCTCTGCACTTCATTTCTGTATTCTGTGTTTCATTTCCATTTTCTTTCCATAGATACTGTCGGACTGTGATAAACCAGAGCTCTTTGGACTGGTTCTGGGTCATAAAGAGTGTCTGATTCTAGCATGGTGAATAAAAGCCACTTAAAATCACTGTAACTTTGCCTTTACCATTACCTCTCTCAGATTTTGGAGGGGAAAGGAGATGGTTTAATTTCAAATCATGAGTAAAGTTTTGGTTATTGCATATAATTGGGTCATCTTAATTTTGAATTCGAGTATTTTGGTAGTTTGATAGTTTGGTTTTTTATTATTATTACCTGTATGATTAGGAGACTCATGGGACTTTTGAGTTTTCATCCCACTCAGTGAAGGAAGTGCTTTATTAATTAGCTTTGTTAGAGGAGTGGGAAGCAAGTACAGATAGCTTGGTGCTCAGACCCTATCAATTCTGTTAAGTGATGTGCCGCCTGGACTTCACTACCAGAATGTTAGCTGGTACAATTCCAGGCAGAATAGGTAAAGACAACATGAGGTATTATGAAAAACTTTCTGTCACATCCTAGCTCATTTCACTGTAAACTATGGCAGATAATATATGTACCTTTTTCTTTCATACATTTTGGTGGGAGTTTAAATAGGACAGTATGCTTGAAATGTTTCCCAAAGCCCAACAGGTACTCAATATAGATGAAATGCTTCATGATTGATGTACCTTGATCAGGCAATGCTTTGAAAGCTTCCAACATCTTTCTTATAAATGAACTGAGTCATTCTGAACCCACAACCAGATAAGACTAACAATAGCTAAATAAATAAATAAATAAATAAATAAATAAATAAATAAATAAATAAATAACTATTAAGCACCATTCTAGGAGAATGCTCTCCAGAATCCCCCAAGAGTCCATTCCTTGTGCTGGTCGGTACAATCCATTCTGCCTACGTGTTCTGAAAGTTTTAGCTCCACTTATAAAAGCTGTTAAGGACTCATTAATAGAAGTTTTTTCTTTCTACCATTTTTTCATCACCTTCTTCAACATAAGTGTTGAATTACTGTCCAGCAGTGGCCTGGAAACTGAAGGGAATCCGAAGGAGGTAGTAAATTACTCAGAAACTTTTTTACAGAGAGAGAGAATGTGGATGGGAAAGGCTGATTAAGGAAAACTCTCCATTTGTCTCATTAAAGGGCTAGCAGGGTAGAAGAGTGTGAGGAACTGGTAGAAACCAGCTCACAGATGACGTCATCAGTGATTTAGGCATGGGATCTCACTGGCCAAGCCTGTAACTAAAAATGCTTCTAGCAGTCCTTGTGTGAGGCCGTGCTCTGATGTGCTGTCTAGAAGACCAGGACAGAAAGAAACATTTGTGAAGGAAAGTGCATCACAGAGCGAAGGGATGCCGAAACTCCCACGCGAGACTGTTGGTCCTCTCTGTCTCCCCAGAGTATCTCATGTTCCGATTTTACGCTCCCTGAACTTGTGATACTGGTTTCAACTGGTTCCAACCATTCGTGACACCACGATGTAGTCTTCAGCTTTTTTTCCTGTGACAGATTGAATCTAAAAAAACGTCTACAAGCCGCCCTTCTTTTTACCTCACAGGTGTGTATGTTCTACAATGAACTCGGCGTTCACAGACAAGTAAGCAGAGTGGCACAGACACTCTGTGAAGGAATAAATGGGGACTGGGAAACAAGTCAGAGGAAGCCAGGAGCAGTACTTGAATCTATTCAATTACATCAAAATTATTTCTATGTAATTTAGCTAATGAGCACGTGACTTATCAAGATATTCCTGTCCTGTCAGCCTTAACTGTCAACTTGATGCAGCCTAGAGTCATTTGAGGGGAAAGGCAGGCTTAATTGAGGAATTCTCTAGATTAGATTAGTCTGTAGGTGGTTGTTTTAATTATTAACCAGTGCAGAAGGGCCCAGCCCACTTTGGGAGGCACCATCCCTAGGCAGGTGGGCCTGGGCTATATAAGAAAAATAGCTAAGTATAAGTCTAGAAGACGGCAAGCCAGAGAACGAGCCAGCCAGTGCCCTTCCATGGGTTCTACTTCACATGCCCGTCAGAGTTCCTGCCCTGATTTCCTTCAGTAAAGGACTGTGACCCGGAAATGTAAGGCAAATAAACTGTTTCCTTCCCAAGCTGCTTTCGGTCGGAATGCTTTTTATCATAGCAACAGAATGAAACTACACAACTGCTTGGTAGTATGATGGTAAAATGGCTGGGTGAGCCAGAAGCCAGCTGACTCTCCCCGGTTCCGCAAGTCAGCTTCTGTCCAGCCATTTGCAGCTCCTGAGTTTCATATGCTTTCTTGGTTAGAGAAAGGACCCATAACAGGCTCTGCTCTGCTCAGAGGAGCCTAAGGGACAGACATTTGCTCTCTTTCAAAGGTCTGTGTTGGGCAGTCCACCAAGTTACACAGGTAAAGTTAGGTGGCCATTTCTGGTGTGAAACCTGTAGGAGAATTTTGATTATAAAAAGAAACAGTGAAGCCATAAACCCCTCAGGCTGTCTCTGTGTAGGCAACGGGCTGCTTTGCAGTACCATGGGCTTGTGGCAGTATTTCTTTTTGCTCTTCCAGACTCTTTTTCTTTAGCCATAGAGAAGACTCCCAAAGAATTGACATGTCATTTCTAAGAGGATCTGATCTCTGACTGGCATTCTTGAGATAATTATCCACAATGGAGCTCTGTTGATCAAGTTCCAAATATTTACCAGCCCATGAATATAATGTGGAATATCACCACCCTTTGAGAAGACAAATACAAAACAAAACAATATCTTTATTATTTGGGGGAAATTGCAGACATATATGTGTTCTGCGTAATTAAGGTCTAGTGCTGATTTTGTAATTTATTGATTTAGAGAATGCTGTAAACATCCAGCCCCATTGTTAATTATATAAGCACTGCTAAAGAAACATTTTCATCAACCTTGAAAAGATGTTAACCTCTTCTGATTTGGAGAACAGAAGCTCATTGGCCATCATGAAGGAGCATATTTGTACATACTTGCTCATTTAAAAGAATTTAAATGGCTTTTCTTTTGAAACTGATAAGATTCCTTTCACATCCTTAAGTATTTTGGCCAATGTGTGCATTTGTTCAGCAAGCTCTGAAGGAGTGTAGGCGATAGCTGAGGAATGACACAATTTAATGGATAAGCAATCTGTGACACTGTAATCTTATAACACATTTCATACTGCACTTTCTTACCTAGTGCATGGCTCTTCTCAGAAGGATATTTTCGTTGCTGTCCTTGGGAATAAGAATAGATGAGAGTCTGCAGTTATGTAACCACAATCCATTACTGAATAGTGGCTCTCACACATGAACTGTCTCTCTGGTATTCACAGTGCAGCTAGCTGAGGCCAAGCTCACCCAGGATTTTCCCCAGAGCGATCCATGGTCGAACTGCTTGAGAGTAACTGGGAGCCTTTCATAAGAGGCCGGTGCTCAGTCCTAGCTGAGATCTTCTGAACCCCAGATTCATTGTCATAGTGATCCCACCAGCTTCTCTTTGCTGGAGCAGCCATTCCTGAGTCTGATGTTGGGATCTCCTCTCTGTCACTTCACAACATGGTAATATCTTAGGTCCTTTCAAAAGGACCCTCCTCCATTCATCTATGATGTGACCAGGCACTAGAACTTCTCCAAAACTCCCTGAATGATCCTCGAGTGTCCAAGGTTGAGCTCCCACTCCATGGCTCCTTAGGCTGTGGGAGGAAAGACTGTTTAGTCAATGTCAATTTCCCCCATTTCCCTGGACCATTAGGCAACTTAAAAGCATTGGCTCAGGGATATGTTGATGTACAAACACTGTGCAAAGTACTTCCCTTCTTATCTTTGGTAGGAAAAGACCTATCATCTAAGAGTGCCTCTCCCTCCCCAATCTGGAAGATTTTTGCCCCCTTGGAACATTCTATCTCAACTCTTTCTAAAATCCTGCAAGTAATACTGGATGTAAACATCCATGATAGCAGCCTGTTCAGAAGTATACTTCAGGCTTCAAGGCCTCTTGACAACAGCCTTCCTATAAAGTATGCACTGAGTACATAAGCCAGTACACATTTATATTACTGACAAAAAGTCTCAGCTCTTTGACTCCTGTGCTTTGATTGTGTGTGTGTGTGTGTGTGTGTGTGTGTGTGTGTGTGTGTACACACGAGCATCTTTTGATTCCTTTGCCCTCAAAAATAACAAGAAAAGAAATCTGTGGATGCCCCTCCACTCCTTCTTTGGCATTTCCTGCACTTCCCTACTTCCTTGCTTTTGCACGGATGTTTCTGTCTTTCACATGCCTTTTTGCCTCCTTCTCTCTCCCCTGACGAAGTTCTGCTCATCTTTAATTTTTTTGCCCACTCATCATTTCACCATGCAACTTTCCCAAACAGCTTTTTCTAAGTAGAGCTCCTGGATTGCTTGCACATCCTCTTAAAATGTTTTTAACTGAAGTCTTATCCAGTTGCTTTAAAGTTAGTTGTTTTTTCACAGTTGTAGTCTCTGCCCCTGCTGTATCAGTTCAGCAAATGCTTCACGAGTGGTCAGCTGTGTGCTGGGCTTTTGGTCAAGAAAGATGAAAATGAATTGGTTGCTCTGTCATCTCTGTCCTCCAGCAGCTCCCACTGAGGTAGGAATTCAAATGGCTATAGTGACCCTGGATAGACGGTAGTAAATAAGGGAAATTCTAGGGGCCTAGGGCATTATAGAAGAGCACACAGAAGAGCTGGAACTTAAAAGACAAACAATGTGAAAAGAATTTAAGTCTCACCAGGCGTAGAGTCACTAGAAGCATATTTAAGCCTAGGGAACAGTGTATCCAAAGGCTCTTAGATGCTAGAACCACACAAGTGGAGACCACCAGCTAAACCTTCATTAAAATACTGTCAGGCAAATCTTAGTATGCTCTTGCAGTTGGAGATGGAAGTCTGCCTAGGTATTGGTCTCCTGTGGAATGGTCATTGTGGTGTTATGGGCAGTGTAGAATGCTTTTATACTTTGGGCTACTTCTAAAAGGCTAGACATATTCCTTTGGTTATTCCAAGGTACAAATTTCCAGGTTCAGAGGGAAAATATTCTTGGGTTTTGAATCTTTGAGACTTGTGTTTGGATTTAGGCTCTGTTCCTTGTGAGTTCTGTGGTCGTCACTTACTTCCTTGCGCTCACCTGGTTCTGTGGATGATTATTATATAAAATGGCTCACGTAAGGCACATGTGAAGCTATCTGTATAAGTGCCTGTCACTTCAGAAGAGTTCAGAAAACAAACAAACAAAACAATAAAACCAGATTCTCTCTGGGTCAGAAAATGAAGGAATTTTGGCCCTGATCTCAGCTGCTTGTTTGGTCTGGGTGGAATTTGTCTCAACACTTGCAGCTAAAGAGCTTATTGGCAACTGATTTCCCTCTCCTTCTTTTAGTTCGATGCTCACTTCCTGGATCCATCTTCTCTATCTTCATTGTGAGCAGAACTGTCCATCCCCCGCCCTCCATGCTGATCTCCACAGGCTGGCTGCCACAGGAGCGCTCACGATTTCTTGTAAGATGAAGAGAAAAGTGCTTTTAGCTTGGAGGTTAGCCAAAAGATGGGGGCTGAGGAGTGAGGGAGACCATGAAAAATGAAGGAGGAAGGACTTTCTGATTTGCATGCCCCGCCCCCAGCCCTGGGCAATCTGTTCCTGTTTAAAACAAAAAGCCAACATGTTTCTTCAAACCAGTTCAGGAGAATAGTGATGACTAAGGCAATATATTTATTTCAGCTGTCACAGGAGTCATGAATTTCTGGATTAAAAAAAATCTATTGCATTTTTTGAAAATTATATGGTTCTTGGCCTAGGGATTCCTAAAAAAAAACAAAACTGGGGGCTTTTCTTTGTTTGTTTTTTGTTTTGATTTTTGTCATGGATTTAGTTATTTTTGGAGTCAAGAGTCTTTCTATGTAACTCAGGCTGGCCTGAACTCATGATGCTCCTGCCTCAACTTCCTGCGTGTTGAGGTTATAGATGTATATACTACCATGCCTGGCACAAGTTCTTAATTCTGAAATGTTATTTTTTTTTTGTTCAAAGAGTTAGAATATTTGTTGAGAATCACATGGACCTAAAGATGGTGAGTAGAGTTTAATGAGTTAATAGGGACAAATGGAAGCTTCACTCATTCATTGCAGAAAGGAGCAAATATTTTGTACCAGAGACTATAGACTCATTCTGAGTTAATCAGTTCACAGAGATGCACCAATCACCTTATACTTCTTAATAGTTGATGGGGCCGAGATAAACAAACAAACTGTTTCAGTACAGTGTGAAACAGGCCTCATAGAAGTCCAAGGTGCTGCAGGAGGGAACTCAAAGACCTAAAAGATGAGCAGAATTCATCCAGGGGAAGAGAGCTGTGGGTGGAAGAGAAGGCAGAGAAAATAGCATTACATATCTTGAGGATTACATAAGAGTATGTGAACGTGAGTGACTAAGTTAATTTAAATGTCCCTGGACCACAATGGCTGGCGATGAGGCCGCATTATTCTCATTAGCTTCTATTCAGCTGTCTGATGCAGACCTTGGAGACCATTAATTGTGGATTACAGGTAAAGTAAGGCTCTTTGTGGCTATTGGCCAGGCTATTGCCACCCAACAGGATTTTGCCAGAGAGATGTGTAACTAACATGTTTTCCATTTTGCTATTGTTTGTTGCATGAATAACTTCAAGAGTTCCCAGCCATGTTTGATGAGTCTAGATTTAGATGTTCTTTTAACTCATTAACTAAATACCAAAACTGTATTCCAAGTCTCAGCTACCAGGATCTCAGTTGGTATTGTGTGTATATGGGTGTGCATTTACCTGTGTGTGCAGGGTTGCATACCCATGTGTACACCTACAGAGGCTAGAAGCAAATGCTGGATGTCTTCCTCTATTGTTCTCCATTTGATTTTTTTGAGACAAAGTCTCTCACAAACTGTAGCTCATACTCTTGGCTAGACTGGCTGATTAGCAATGATCTAGCTGTCTCCATCCACCCCCGAGTCATCCGTGGATGGGGTCATAGATGCCCACTGCTGGATCCTGTGAGCCATCTTTCTAGCCCCAGGTTGATATCCTTAGTAGATGGGATTCCTTCCTATCAAGCAATGAATGAAAAATGAGGGGACTCTGATGGGATGGGTCCCAGGTATACATGCTTCCTCACCCTTAGCCATTAGTTGATATTAGCATTTTTTAAACTTATTTTTCTAAGATGAGCAGTGAGGAGACAGGAAAATACCAGAAGGATGAGCTAACTCAGATGCTGATCAGAGCTACTGAACATGAAGTCATTTTAATAGTGGGTTGCAAACATAGTTATGTGGTTTACTTCATTAAACAGGTAGGTCTATATTATTCTTAGAATACTGGCAACTGGTGGGGGCTGGGGACCAGCAAGGGTGACATAGGAGACTGGGGAAGGAAGGAGAGGAGATGAAACAACAGCGAAGTATTATACTAATTCAGTGAAAGAGATCAGCAGCGCGGCCCAGGGCTTTGTGTGCTAACTTTAAAAATGAATAAGCATTAAAAAAAAAAAAAAAAAACAGTGAAAAGCAATCATAGAATCTAAGGATTATGAAGTATTTCTGAGATCATTTGTTTAGAACCTTCCTGTTCAGACAGACAGCCTTCCGGAAGTGTTAGGCCACACATCTTCTCTAGCATCCAGCCCCTCTACCTCAGGGCTTTTCCGTAACTGGTTCCCTGGTGTATCCTCCTCCCAGTAATATTTTCCCTCTTTTGTTTGTTTGAAACCTCACGAGACTTTCCTAAGCATTTACTGAGTCCCTCAAGAGCTCCTGACCAGTATGTCTTGATATATTACCTGTTCTTCTTTCTGCATTGAATGTATTTCCTAGATATTTTGTTTTCTTGTGTAGGATTCTCCTGTGATGGAATTTACATAAAGATGTATTTTAATCATTGTTCTATTACTATCATTCACAATGGTGCCAGGAACATGACCGACATTCAATGGATATATATATATATATATATTATTATTATTGCTGCTGCTGCTGTTGACCCCGAGGTTCCTAAGGCTGGCTATGCATATCTACTGAGCACATGGGTTTAGTTTCAAAACTATTGTTAGTCTGAACAATAAATGAGTGGAGAGTGAAGCTGCATTTTGTTCACACTTTATCATCTGAAATTTGAAACATATATTGAAATGCATATATAAATATATATATATATATATAAAATTGAACATGTATGTTGAAATGTCTATATTTAAATATATATATATTTTTTTTGAGATGGGTTTTCTGCGTGTATCCCTGTTTGTCCTGAAGCTCACTATGTAGCCCAGGCTGCCTCAAACTCACAGAGCTCCTCCTGACTCCGCTTCCCTGGTGCTGGGATTAAAGGTGTGTTGTGTGCCACCATGCCCACTGTTAGTATGTTTTCAAGATTTATGAATGAATGAACACTGGAGCGTGACTGACCCTTCGAAACCACTGATGCTTCTCCCACCGCAGGGCTTCTCCGATCTCTACAGGCCTATGAATCGCCTTTGACCGAGGATGTCTTGGTTCTGGAACTGTGTGATTCTGACAAGACCTCGGCAGGCAGTGCCCTTGCTCCCAGCCTGTGTGCCACGTGTCCCAGTTCCTGCTGCTGCAGATGCTGACCCCGAGGCTGCAGGTTCCTAAGGCTGGCTCTGCACATCTACTGAGCACATGGGGTTTAGTCTCAAAAATCCCCTTTTCTGAACAATGAATGAGTGTAGAGTGAAGCTGCATTTGGTTCACATTTTATCATCCAAATTTTGAAGCATAAAGGAAAAATGAAAGGCTTTTTTTCACGGTCCACTCATTACCAATATTTCACCCATAATAATACACAACAGTTTCCTTTTGCCCTTTAAATCAAGTGTTGGTTTTTTGGCTCATGTGGATGCATGTTGCACTGTAGAGCACCTCAAAATGAGTTGCAGGCAGCATTGTACTCCTTCCAGAATACTTAGGACCTTCCGGTTGGTATCTGGTGTGGACCATTCGTGAGGCTCATTCCTGAAGCTGGCTGCATCGACCACCTCTTACTTACACTGTTATTCTTGGCACACTGGAATGAACACTTCTGGGAACGCTGGACATAGTCTCTTGTTACCTCTGCAAACACTGAAAAATAATCTTCAAGGAACAACAAGAAGGAAATAGTAGTTAACACTAAAACTTCTTAAAAATTGTTTTAATAGGTATATCTCAGCCGGGCCTTAAACTTGTGGTGATCCTCCTGCCTCTGCCTCTCAAGTGCTGGGATTAGAGGCCTATGACCTCATGCCTGGCGGACTTCTTGAGTTTCTGATAAACTGTGGGCCTGAGGTTCTTAACCTCTTGGATTGAGTGACATGTTTGGCATGCAGTAAGGGGTAAAGGGTTGCTGGAATGCTGACTGCGGAAGTTAATGCTCAAACTGCCAGCAAGTCTCCTTCTTGATGGTTGGGCATGGCTTTGCCAGGCACATTCCTACTCAGAGTTCCCCAAGACACAGGAGGGCCGCCTTGGGGGTGGGTCATGCTTTGTTGTTGGGGCCTGGCCTTTGCCTCTCTAGCCTTTACTCACTACTTATCAATTTCCCCCCAAACAATGGTTGACAATCCTGTCTCCAGACTTCGTCAAATGTCACAAGGGAAACAAACTCTCCTGCTCTTGGGAACCACAGAGCTGCTAACATTGAAGCTACACACTGCGGCTAGCGTTGTTTAACATGAGCTAAAAGCCAAGCCTGGAAATGTATATGTGTCAGGAGAATATCTATTTGTTCATTTGTTTGTTTATAGACAGGGTCTCATGTAGCCCAGGCTGGCCTTGAATTTCTCATCCTCTTGTGTCCACTTCCCCGGTACCTAGAGTACAAGTGTAAGTTATTGTTCCAGTCGTAGTGCTGAAGATTGAATGGAAGACTTTGTGCACAATAAGCAAGCACGCCACTAACTGAGCTTCACCTCCAGTCCCGAGATTACTTGATTTCTTAGGGTTTATGATGGACTGTAAAAGGTTCCGGGCTTAAGGTGCCAGGAATGAATCTCAAGTGTCCCATCTGGTTCAGCATTTACTACCAGGCCCCATTGTGGGTACCCGTCTTTTAGGGTGGTCTCTGTCTTAGTTTCTGGTCCATGATCTATTTATTCTAATTGGACTTGATTTGAGCACAGTCCTGGTCCTTGGTCCCAGCAGAATAGCCCGTTCGCATGTTATCCTCTTCTCTGGGCTGGTTGCCAAGGTGCTGTTTTAGTCTGCAGTCCTTGGATGCTGGCTGCAAAGCTGCTGGGGTGTGTGTTCCTGCTGCTTCATGGCTCTAGCTGAGACTCCCCACGTCTACAGATCTGGGGATGTGGACGGCGCCTTGGATGTGACTCAGGGTTTCTAGATTCCTCGGATCATGTAACTGGCACTATTGGCAGCTCCTTTGGAGTAGCCTTCCTTTCTCTTTGGTTTCTCTACCCACCTGGACCATCAGTTCTGCCTTTTTTTTTCTTTTCTTTTCTTTTTTTTGCCTATCCTTGCCAATTCGGAAAGTTATAGGCCTTGAGAGTTCATTTTTCCCAGGCCACACCCATCAGACCTGCTCACCTGTTTCAACTGTCTTTCCAGCTTGGTTGGTGTCCTGGGTTCTGTTCATCAACCTCTCTGGCCTTCAGAGGCCGCTCTTTTGTCTGCTTCTCCTAACCACAGTGAGCAGCTAAAGAGAGACTTGTAATTAAACCCAAGTGGCCCACAAACCTCCTACTTCCCCTTCGGTCATTGAACATCAATTCTGTTATTTGTTCTTCCTCTATTACCTGCCTAATTCCATTCCCTAATGCTCATTCAAGTGCATCCCTTTCTCTATAAGCCCCAAGCTGCCTTTGCCACTGCCCAAACCCTGACAGTCTCACTTGTCCCTTTTGTTGTTAACAGGATGAAAGCTGTGTTTCCACTTTGCACAAACAGTTTGATGCCTCCTTCCAGCCTCAGCTGAGACTCGCTGTTTCTCCCCTCCTTTTTGTGAACTGTTCTTTGGGGACCCTTTCACTAGGCTGAGGAGAATTGTTTCTGCACACATTCGAACATAGTTGGATTATACCCTGCTTTGTCCTCCCTATAACTAACAACACGGAGTTATCTCAGTTAGGGTTACTATTGCTGTGATGAAAAATCATGACCAAAGCAACTTGAGGAAGAAAGCCTTTTATTTGGCTCACACTTCCACATCACAGTCAATCACTGATGGAAGTCAGGACAGGAACTCAAACAGGCCAGGAACCTGGAGGCAGGAGCTGGTGCAGAGGCCATGGAGGGGTGCTGCTTACTGGCTTGCTCAGCCTGCTTTCTTATAGAACCCAGGACCACCAGCCCAGGGATGGCCCCACCCACCATGGGCTGGGCCCTTCCTCATCAATCACTAACTAAGAAAATGCTCTACAGGCTTGCCTACAGCCCAGTTTTATGGGGTCATTTTTGTAATTAAAGTTCCCTCCTCTGATTTGACTTTAGCTTGTGTCAAGTTGACATAAAACTATTCAGCACAGGAGTGTTTTACTTTACGAAGCTCTTCTTTCCACAATGTGAAGGGAGAAAAGAAAATATAATGTGCATTATGTATCAACTGAGCTGCTAACACTCCCTCCCATTGCATCTCTACTAAATGGTGGACATACAACACCAACTGCAATACTGGAATTGCCCACCACTTGAGAGATTAAGGTAACATATGACTTATTCGGCTCCAAACACATCCTTGCACATCCAGCTGCTCTGCTTAATCACCTCCCTGGACACTTTAATGTTTGGTTTTTATTCCGACTCTGGTCATCCATCTCCTCTGGTCTCTTCCTTCCCTCCTCCCCTTCTCTCTCCCTTCCTCCCTCCTCCCCTCCCTCCCTTACCTTCTTTATTTCTTTTCTTTTCTTCTTTCTTTCTTTCTTTCTTTCTTTCTTTCTTTCTTTCTTTCTTTCTTTCTTTTTTTTTTTTTTTTGAGACAAGATCTCGCTATGTAGCTCAGGCTGCCCTGGAACTCACAGAAGTCCACCTGCCTCTGCTTCCTACATGCTGGGATTAAAGACCTGCCCTGCCAGCCAAGCTTCCATAGCATTTATGATTAGAAAGTAACAGTTTCTAAAGCTCAGAAAGCGCTGTCCTGGTGAAGTCAGTTTCCACCAATTAGCTCTTAGACACAATTCTTAAGAAATTGGTTAAAACAAAACACCTTCTTTTTTTGTAACCACTCACAGATAGCCTTTGTGGGTTTACTTATTCTGTGAACTAATGTTCATCTCCTCAACTGAACCGCCTTCATAGTAGTTTTTCCTTAATTGAATTGTTCTTTCTCGGGCTTCTTTGTGACTCGGTGGTGGAGGGCCAATGTGTCACATGACCTGGCACATTAGTTAACCCTTAGTATTCCAGTTGGTTCAGAAGGTCTCCACCACCCCTTAATAATCTGTGCTCCCTGTTGTTAGATCAAAAATCATCTGAGGATGGATGCTCATATACTGGCCAAAAATATTTCTAATGTTATTGGAAGGCATTGTGGAATAGCATTGAGAATACTGTGTTGAAGCAAAGGAAACTTTGGATTTAGTCCTAAACCTGACACTAGCTTGGAATGAAGTATTTTTTTATTCCATTGGGGCTGCAAGCTTATTTTTTATGTGTTTTTATTTTATAAGTATTAAAAATTTATTTATTTTTATAAGTATTAAAATTAAAATATAATTACATCATTTCCCCCTTCCCTTTTCCTCTTTAACCCTTCCCATGTACCCCTCTCATTATTCTATCTCAAATTCATGGCCTCTTTTTCTTTGTTTTCATATATATATGTATATATACATATATACATACATACATACATATATACATATATGTATGTATGTATGTTCCTAAATATATAAATACAATCTGCTTAGTCTATATAATTTTTTTTTTGGGTGTGTGTGTGTGTGTTTCATTTCAGGGCTGACAACTTGGTATTGCATAACCATAACCAATTTGGGGATCTTTTCTGTGGAAGACTCTTTTTCCTGCTCTTCAGATTCCTTAGTTTCTGGCAATTCTTTGTCTAGGGTTGAGGCCCCATGAGATTTCCCTGCTCCATGTTAACATGTCTATTGGTGCCATTCTTGTTCAAGTCTTGTTTAGGCAGCTCTATTGGTAAGGCTTGATGAGTATAGTTTCTCTGACATTTATAGGAAACAAAATTTCACAGTAAACTTCCTTTTCCCCTCTTACCATCTTCCTGCCCCATATTCTGTTGTGGTTCCTGAGTCTTAGGTATAGGTGTATCAGTTGGAGCTGGGCATACACAGTCACCTGTCTCTGCATGTTGACTGGTTGCAGGTAAGTCAGTTGGAGCTGGGCACACATACAATCACTTATTTCTGCATGTTGATCGGTTGTGATTTTCTGCAGTGGTCTTCAAACTTATCTTTTGAAAACCAAAGACTTTTCAATCAAACATTCTGTGGTTCCTATGTTTGCAAATATCACCACAAAAAGCATATTTTAGGAATGTCTCTTTAGCCCTGTAATTTCACAGTGATAGACCTTGCTGTGGATCACTATGAAGTCATTTTTTTCTAGACAACCAATAGGCCTTGGGAGTTTGGAGAGACAATTCTTAGAAATCAAATCTTCTCCTATTATTTGGGCCTCAGATTTTCAAGAGAGCTTGCCCAAAGTCACACCTTGAAAATAAATGGAGTTTAGATTTGGAGAGTCCAATTTATACAGATGATGAGATTAACGGCAGTATTTGAAGGAAAATTGGCTGAGAATTCTCCTAGGTTGAAGTGAGACATGACTCCTTAGGTATAAAATACATTTCAAGCTTTAAGTAGCCTAAATAAAATAAATTCATGCCAGAAGGAACTTTGGAATATTAAGGATAAAGAGAAAAATCTCCACAACTACTTAATCTCAAAGGAAAATTGCCAAGAAAATTAAATTGCAGTAGACTTCCCCCTGTAACCATGGATTTAGAAGGCAACAAAGCAAACATCTATAAAACCCCGAGGGAGAAATAACTGACAAGCTACAATTGTATTACTAGGTAAGTGGTTATTCAAGGGTGAGGGCGAACTAAACATGTATTCAGGCATATATATATATATATAATATATATATATATATATATATATATATATATTCTGCCCAGAAACCCTTCCTAAAAGATCAATTGTATCATAAAGACAAGTGTACCAGAGGGGACAAGACAAGCATATTAAATAAAAATGAGCACAAAGGTTTTAGGACCTTGTTAAGTATAACAGAACAAATTGGCTATAAAAATTTAAATAGCATCTTGTGTTAAAGAAGGAAGAAATGCTACTAGGTAGTTCCTTTGTAGGAATCAGAAATGTTCAGCTACAATGTGTTCTGGAAATTACTTTAACTATGTAAAGATATGTTGCATTTGTTTATGCTGCATTTGTTTAACTATGTAAAGATGTGTTTTGCATTTGTTTTACCTGGCCTGCCTAAGGCACCTGATTGGTCTAATAAAAAGCTGAATGGTCAATAGCTAGGCAGTAGAGGGATAGGCCAGGCTGGCAGGCAGAGAGAATAAGTGGGAGGAGGAATCTAGGCTGGGGGAGAAGAGAGAAAGAGGGAGAAAGTGAGGGAGATGCCTTGGGCCAGCTAGCCAGGCAGTTGCCAGACAGACAGACATGGAGGAAGCAGGGAAGTAGGGCATACAGAATGAAAGAAAGGTAAAAAGGCCTGAGGCAAAATGTAGATGAAGAGAAACAGGTTAAATTAAGTTATAAGAGGCAGTGGGACAAGCATAAGATAAGACCAAACATTCATAACTAATAATAAGTCTCCATGTCATGATTTGGGAGTTTGTTGGTGGCCCAAAAGAAAGCCTGCTACAACAATGCCAATACATTTTCCAGTTTTGTTAGGAGAAAATATGTACAGAAAAATTTAGACTTCATCAGAAAAGCATATCATCTAAGAATAGTTGTACTTTATTACCTATGAGGATGTGCTTCCAAGATTCTTTGCAGGTACCAAAATCTGGACATTCAGGCTCTTTATTTAAAAAGACAGCATAGTGTTTTCATTTAGCCTACACAATCCTCCAATGTACTTTATACCATAGGTTTTGTATGCTAATATTACACAAGTATGATAGAATAGTTATTATACTGTGTACTCTAAAAGGTAGTGACTTTATCCAGACATAATTTATTCTGAATATTTTGACTGACGGTTGTACCCACAGTTTTGGAACTCATCAATATGGAGAGTAGACTGTGATTATGTTAAGAAATCAACAGTAGACTAAGGTTTCTATGTCGTCATCAAAAAACAAAACAACCTTGTTCTTGGGCTGGGAAGATGATGCAGTGATCAACACACTTGCTACACAAGAGTGGGTGTAAGAATTCTGATCCTGTTGATCTCTCTAATAGGAGGAGAGGGCTCATCAGCCTCAGCAGACAAACAAACTTTACATGTCTGGGAAAGATGAAACTTGCAGGATTCTGGAGGACCCCTCTCTAGAGTTATAGAAGCAATGAATGACTGCTGGGCAGGAGACTCTGATGGGTGGGACTGTAGTGAGGAGATTTTTGGACCTGTGCAGCTGTCTGCCAGTTGTACAAATTGCTGCAGGGATGCAGCCATCACCCATCTGGGGTTGGTTTTTTGGTGATGCAACTGTCTTTGGGTTATCCCTGCTCTCGTATCTCCTCACCCATCCCCACATCCATAATCCTGTAAGGAATACCAAGAATTGGTTCAAGAAGTTAGAGTTATTACTTTAATCTGTCATGGGTTCCCTTTCTGAAGTGACTAGAAAATGTGTATGTTATGTCATCCCTAGAGAAAATGTCACATACAGCAGATTCCCAGAACCCCCAGAAATACTGGATGAGCACAGTGACCCACTTTTTTTATTAAGAAAAATTTTTATCCATTTTACATACCAATATAAAAATTTCCCTCTTCCCTCCTCCCACCCCTCTAGCCTCCCCCTCCCAACCCTTCCCCATTCCCTCCTACAAGAAGGTAAGACCTCCATGGGGAGGTACATTTAGTAGAGGCAGGTCCAATCCCCTCGCCCTGTCTCAAGGCTGTGCAAGGTGTCCCATCATAGGTAATGGGCTCCAAAAAGCCTGCTCATGTACCAGGGATGGATTCTGATCATATTGCCAAGGGGCCTCTCAAGCAGATCAAGCTACACAACTGTCTCACTATGCAGAGGGCCTAGTCCAGTCCCATGCAGGCTCCACAGCTGTTGATCTAAATTTCATGAGTTCCCACTAGTTTGGTTTGATTGTCTCTGTAGGTTTCCCCATCGTGATCTTAATGCCCTTGCTAACAGAATTCCTCTTTTCTCTCTTTGACTGTATTCCTGGAGCTTGACCTGATGTTTCCTTGTGGATCTCTGCATCTGCTTCCATCAGTTACTGGAGAAAGGTTCTATGATGACAGCTAGGGTATTCACTGATCTGATTACTGGGATAAGCCAGTTAAGATACTCTGTCCACTATTGCTAGTAGTCTAAGCTGGGGTCATCCTTGGGGATTTCTGAGAACTTCCCTAGCACTTAGTTTCTCCCTATTCCCATGATGTCTCCCTCTATCATGGTATCTCTTTCATTGCTCTCCCATCCAGCCCTGATACAGCTCAACCATCCTGTTCCCTTATGTTCTCATCCCCCATCCCCTACCCCTCATTGCCCACCCCTCATCCCCAGTTAACTCATGGAGATCTCGTCTATTTCTCCTTCCCAGAATGATCCATGAGTCCCTCTTTGGGTCCTCCTTGTTAGCTAGCTTCTCTGGAGCTGTGGGTTGTAGTCTGGTTATTCTTTGCTTTACATCTAGTATCCACTTATGAGTGAGTACATACCATGTTTGTCCTTCTGAGTCTGGGTTACCTCACTCAGGATGATATTTTCTAGTTCTATCCATTTGCCTGCAAATTTCATGATGTCATTGTTTTTCACCACTGAGTAGTACTCCATTGTGTATATGTACCACATTTTTTTTTTTAATCCATTCTTTGGTTGAGGGGCATCTAGGTTGTTTCCAGGTTCTGGCTATTACAAATAATGCTACTATGAACATAGTTGAACAAGTGTCCTTGTGGTATGATTGAATATTCCTTAGGTATATGCCCAAGAGTGGTATAACTGGGTCTTGAGGAAGATTGATTTCCAAATTTTTGAGAAACCATCATACTGGTTTCCAAAGTGGCTGTATAAGTTTGCACTCCCACCAACAGTGGAGAAGTGTTCCCCTTGCTCCACATCCTCTCCAACATAAGCTTATTGGTTCAGTGTTTTTGATGTTAGCCATTCTGACAGGTGTAAAATGGTATCTCAGAGTTGCTTACATTTCCCTGATGACTAAGGATGTTGAGCAATTCCTTAACTGTCTTTCAGGCATTTGAGATTCTTCTGATGAGAATTCTCTGTTTAGCTCTGCAGCCCATTTTTTAATTGGATTGTTTACTATTTTGATGTCTAGTTTCTTGAATCCTTTATATATTTTGGAAATCAGCCCTCTATCAGATGTGGGGTTGGTAAAGATCTTTTCCCATTCTGTAGGCTGTCGTTTGTCTTATTTACTGTGCCCTTTGCCTTACAGAAGCTTCTCAGTTTCAGGAGGTCCCATTTATTAATTGTTGCTCTCAGTGTCTGTGCTATTGGTGTTATATTTAGGAAGTGGTCTCCTATGCCAATGCATTCAAGACTACTTCCTACTTTCTCTTCTATCAGGTTCAGAGTAATTAGATTTATATTGAGGTCTCTGATCCACTTGGACTTGAGTTTTATGCATGGTGATAGATATGGATATATTTGTAATCTTCTACATGTTGGCATCCAGTTATGCCAGCACCATTTGTTGAAGATGCTTTCTTTTTTCCAATGTACAGTTTTTGTTTCTTTGTCAAAACTCAGGTGTTCATAGGTGTGTGGGTTTATGTCAGGGTCTTCAATTCGATTCCATTAGTCCACATCTCAGTTTTATGCCAATACCAAGCTGTTTTTCTCACTATAGATCTATGGTAGAGCTTGAGATGTGACCCACTTGTAATTCTACAGTTTGGAAGGTTGAATCAGGGGATCCCTGGAGCATGGTGGCTAACTTGGGTAGCAAGTTCTGGGTTCAGTTGGTACCCTGTCTCAATGGATAATATGGAGAATCCAAGAAGACTTGTGACATCAACCTTAGGCTTATATATGCACACGTGTACGGTACACATGCACCTACACATTCACGTGCACCCATGCACGTGTAAACATCCATCCATACATTCGCTCAAGAAAAACCAAACCAAACCTTATTATCTAATCCAGGACAGAATAAGGGGTGATTCACTAAATAACAATAATAAAATAACAACAATAAAAAGATAGAGGAAGGAAGTTCAAATGTAGGCCGAATGATGATTAATGAAACTATATACACATTTATATCATACTTACTTCTTTATTTATTTGGAGGGAGGATATGCCTGTGTGCCACAGTGCACATGTGGAGGTCAAAGGCAAACTTTCAGGAGTGGGTTTTCTTCTTCCATCATGTGAGGATTCTGGAGAATTAAGTTAGGATGGCCAGTCTTGTCCACAAGCACACACACACACTGAGATACCTTGTCACACTGAACATATTATTTTTGATATGGTTCCTGTATCACAAACTTTTGGATTAGTTTAGATTGTCTTTCCTTTGGTGGCAAGAGGAGACATAGAGACTATCCATGACACCAGGATTCGGGGAACTGGCTTACTCTGATTTATTCTCATATTCAGCTGTTAGTTCAAAGTTGAAAACTACCTTCCTTTAACGTTATTTACAGCATGATCTCAGGCAGATTTTCAAGTTTTCCACATACAAACTAGGAAACATCTCATATGAAAACAATTTTCATTTAGTACTGGAAGGAAGGAGGAGAAGGAGAAAAGGCAGAAATGAAAACAAAAACCTTTTCTCCTTCTCAACCACCTGGCGCCCATTTGAGTCCTCTCAGGCTTCTTTAATGTGGTTCTTTCTAGATAGTCCACAGGCTGGAGAACACCGACCAGCATGCAGCAGCTGGAGAGAGTGTTGTCTGTGTTTGCTGTAATTATACAAGGATTGAAGGTTTTGCATTTTGCCACTGGGGGAGAAACATAGAAATATTTGGGACAATCGCTGTTACAGATACACACTGAAGTTAAATTGAAGCTGTATTTAATTTCCGTGTGGCAAATTTGACTTCAAAAAGAGCCTAGGCTTTTGAAAGCTGGATATTTGCAAATATTTTAAGTTTAGTTGCTCAAGTCGTTCAACCAGCTCTGTTCCTTCAAACCCCAGGAAATCAGTAGATTGCACTGTGTTTGTGACAAGCTTGAAAGCTCAGTTTAATTATTTGCTTTATTCATTCAATTAGTAGTGTTTTCTTTAAAAAGTTCTCTCTCTTCTTCTCTCTCCCTCCCTTCCTTTCCTTCGTTTTTGAGCTTAAGGTCCTTGACTTTGGGTTTACCTTTTTCCCACACATTAAATTGTAGGTCACTGAGTTGCTGGAACTAGTGTTCTAAACTTCCCTGGTCCAACCCTTCATTATGCATAAGGGTATATTGAGAGTCACAGAGGAAGCACAGTTTTCCAAGTGTCTTAGGACACACCAGAGGCAAAGAGCTTTCGATAGAAGCCTGGATGATCCGAGGGCTGCTGTTATTTAGAACTCCTTATAGCACTGTCCAAAGAGACTGATCACTTCACACCTAGGCAAAGGAGTTATCTCCTCACTTCTATGTAAGAAGTTAGTTTTAATCCATCACATCCTAATGTTGAACACTAGCAACAAAAATACTATCATTAGAGATTCAATGAAGTAATTTACTGATCATTTTGTTGTTAGATGCTGTGGCTCCTGTGCATACTTTTTAATTTATAGTTGATTTAGGAAATTCTCAGATTCACCTGTTCTGGTCAAAGTTACATAAAATGACTGTTGTTTACAGAATATTTTATGTGCTCAAAGATGTGATAAAGAACTAGTAGACATTTTCATTTCCACCACCCCATTTAGTGATGCTTCACTCAAATTTATGTGCTTTAGTTTTACCCATGTTAATATGTGTCAACTGAGGTCATTAAAATTACTATGTGTATAATTTGTTTTTCTATTTCCTGGAACACATTTTCTCTCATTTGTAGGTCTTACATTTTATATGAGTATTTAAAAACATGGATGTATATGTGACATACATATAAAAATTGTATTAGTTACTTTCCTATTGCTGGGATAAGACACCATGACCAAGGCAACTCGTAGGAATTCTTTAGTGTGGGCTTGCAGTTTCAGAGGGTTAGAGTCCATGATGGCAGGATGAAGGTGTGGTGGTACCTTAGAGCTTACATCCCAAAGGCTACAAGCAAGACAGAAAGAGCATGCTGGGAATGGCACACCTTTGGAAACCCCAGAACCTGCCCTGATGATACACCTTAACCAACAATACCACATCTCTTAATCCTCCCCAAACAGCCATAAACTGAGGTTCCAATATTCAAACATCTGAGGCTCACATGGGACACATCATTCAAACTGTCACAGAAATGAGGCTGTCTAGACTCTAGAGGAACAGAGGGTCATGATTGGGAGTAGGAAAAGGGAAAGACAAGAGCTACGGTGGGAACATGGCCAAAGTCCATTGTGTACATGTCTGAAAATGTCCCCATCAAATCCATTACTATAGGTAATTAATATATACCAATCAAATTATTTTTTAAAAGATTTTATAAGCCTTCATAGAGTCAATATTGCTTCTGCCAGGGTACTGTGTTTAACTTCCTTATATACTCATTACACATTTGAATGTCATTTTCTAGGACTTATGAAGTGCAAGGGCTGGCTTTGAGGTATTTTTTCAGTGTCATTAGATACTGCCTTTCATAATAGCTATATACCATTTTCCTCTCCCATCATTTTTATGGGTATCTGTTCTCTATACATACAATAAGAGCTTTCATGGTGACATTTTTATCTATGTATATGATATGCTTTGACTGTGTCTCCCAAGATTCCCACTCTCTTTGCCATCAGCAGGTGAGGACGCTTGCTTTCCACATCTGCCTACAGCCTTCAGATTTGCAAGTGTCGAGTGTGAACCATTCTTCTGACCATGAATCTGCATCTCACAATTCACTTCCATTCCTTTCTTCACTCTTGTGGATTCTACTTTTTATGTTTTTGTTGAGTTTCTTGTTCTTTCCTGAGTTTTCTCATTTTGATCTTGCTTAGTCTTCTTTTGAGGTTTCTGGTTTTATTGTTGTTGGTTTTAAGAAGCGACACTTCCGGTGGCTCCTGTGTGATGGAGTAGTTGGATTTCCCTTTCTCTTGGGCAAACTTCCTTTTGTAATTTGTGTCATTGGTGTGCTTGGTCACTGCCTTGATGGGAGCTGTGTCCCTGGTCTTGGGCCAGGGAGCTTGGTGATGGTCTATGTCATCCTTCTCAGAGTCTATTGAGCTTTAAACGTTCATAATAGATTTGTTAGCGGTTCACATTCACTTTAAATATGTCACATATGTTGTAATTAAGTTTCTGCAGAGTGTGATTTCTCTTTTTTATGATTGTGTTTTGAAAATAGAAATTTAAGCCTTTTAGTGAAAGCAAATGTACCAATCTTTTCTTGAAAGGCTTGTCTTCTTCTTCTTCTTCTTCTTCTTCTTCTTCTTCTTCTTCTTCTTTTTTTTTTTGGTCTTATTTACAAAAATCTTTATTTTACTATCAAATATTTTTTAAGGAGTTAAAACAATGCTTCCCTTATGACCTGTGTCTTATTATTAAATGTTCTATGTACAAATCTTGAACATGTTTGGCTAGATGTAGAGGTAGGAGTTGTAGTCCTACAGTGAAAATGATCTTTAGAAAAAATATACATAATTGGTTATTATTATTTTTAGGCTTTACATATTTTATATCAAAGTATCTATCTAGCAACCTACTTTTATGAATCCCAGTGATTTTTGTCTCTCTCTTGTCTTTATAGTTCTCATTTTCTGATTTTATTTTACTATACGGTAACCAAGTAAAGCATTGAATAAAGCTGAAAATAAGAAAAATGTCTTGTTTCTGAGTCACTTGACACATTCCTGTATTGTGTTGCCATGGAGCACTAACTTGGAGGTCTTTTAAATAGATGTCTATCAGTTCCAGAAAATTCTATTCTATTTCCAGTTGGTTATAAGTAAAAACTTCTTTTATGCAGTAGACTTATTTGCAGGCCAAATGAAGTATTGTCATTACATTTACTTGTTTTATTTTTATTTAATGTTGTTTTGGTACTGAGGATTGAACCCAGGCTCTCATAGGTGCTAGGCAAGCTCTCTATTGTGGAGCCAAGTCTTAGCTCAGTCCTACTTTCTTTTTAAAAAAACCTAATTAATGTGTTTGAGGATATTTACAGTCTAAAAACATTATACCCACTGACTTATACTTGAAAATCAGGAGGAAAAAGAGGTGTGACTCACACAAGAAGATAATTGCTCAAATGTATATATACATGTATATACATGCCTATGTATGTATGTTGGGCTTTGTGACGCTCTGTTGGACTGATGTATGTAGACTTGGAGTCAGGAGTTTTGAAGACACAAATGTAACCCTGAGTAGTGAAACAGACCCCTGGTGAAACACACAGGTAAACTGAGGGAAAGTAATTGATATTGAACATTAATTTCAAGAAGGCAGCGACTTAACACAGTAAGGAGACAGGTCTTCAAAGATCTGGTAGAAGTAGTTTAATTTAACTAGCTTGTTCAATCCAAAACCTGTTGCAGTCACTGCTTGAACAGCTCCCTCTGTGTACAAGGAGGCCCTGCTCCAGCCTCTGGGATAAACCCACGGCCTTTCCATCAGTGTTCTCTCTCCTTTCAGAGTGGATACAGGATTAAGGCCCTTTGGAACTCATCCCAGGTCTCTTCCTATGTCAAACAAACAAAGCAAACACAGACAAACCCCCAAACACAATCTGCCAGTCAGGTCCTTGCTGAACACTACTGCTGTTGAGTTTTGCAAATGTTTACTGACATCCTGGTTTGTCTAATGCCTTAATTGAGTGTCTTGTGATGCAGGAGGATGAAGAGTCCCGAAACACTTTACAGTCTCATTGTAACAAGAGTCAACAGAGATTGAGACAAGAACGTTGAAGGCAGAGTGATGTTACTTTGAAGTTCATTTCAGTGTTGGCTCATAGAGTGAGAGGCAGGAATTAACGTGAGTAAAAGTTTCCCTTTGACTTGGCTTGCTGGCTTACATTTATTCACCTGCTGCTCAGAGGCCTCTAGGTACAGTGAGGTAATTTCAGTATTCTTGCTTCAAACGCCAGTGAAAAAATGATTTGTGGAGTGACTTTGTGCGTATTAGCAGAATCAGAACATTTTCTTCTCAGAATCTGAAGGTGGCTTGTCTTATTGAAAGAAAGGGAATTTTCTTTGTGTGTCAGTGGGTTTGTGGAAACCCAACTCTGCCAGCTGTTTAAAAGGTCTCTTCCTTTTTATTTTTGTCCTTTTTTTCTGAGCAGGATGTTAGATTCTGTGTTCCAGTGTATGAATAGCTGAGATTCTGTGGTTGGTTCTTGTCAGGTACTTATGTGAGACTGGCATGTGTCACTCTGAGGTCTCTGAAAAGAGGGTCGCCTTTCCCTGCACTGTGCAGCACCTTTTCTTAGATGCCTGCAGCTGACAGTGAGAGTCTGGAGGATGCCAGGGCCTGATACAGAAGACACTGCATTGACTTGGGGAGGAAAATGATCTGCAGACCTGGAACACAATCCTCAGTCATCTGAAGGGAAGAGAAACTTCTTTTGGACCTTCCTTGGACTAGCAGTCCACCCTACCTAACTTCTACAGTGCATTGACCCAAAGTGCATTTCTTTGCCCAAAGCCTGGGGTGTGAGGCTTTCATCACATGAATATGTAGACTCCTCTTTCTGTTCAATATGAAAAGAGAGATGGTGAAAGGAGCCAGTGTGATGGTACAACAACAAGAGGGTCACGTGTCACACTGACGTTCTCTCATACAGGCGCTTCAAAGACATCGTGCTAGATTCTGCCAGAGAAGTATGTCTTCAGTCTAATTGTGTTTGTGCTTAGGCATTCTTCCTTGGCTACACACAGTGTGTGTGTGTGTGTGTGTGTGTGTGTGTGTGTGTGTGTGTGTGTTCTACTTGATACATATATACACATACATATATATTGTATTGTATTATATCATTATATTATATTATATTATATTATATTATATTATATTATATTATATTATATTATATTATATTTCTACTCCAAAGAATTTTAGTTTTCCTAAATTTAGTTTGTAAATGGGTTGAAACTTCTTGCTTCTTCAATGCCTCTGAACCATACTTGGTAACTTTGAGCTGAATTCTGTGAGTCATGTTCTCTCCTGATGAATAATGTTCTCTTTGGCTATGCTCAAACTTATGCTTAGTCCCTCTGGCGAGGCTTGCTAAAATGTATAATAATCATTTTAGGAAAGTTTCAGATTTACAGAAAAAATCAAAATGGCAAGGGATTCTTGGGTACCTCGAGCCTGGGATTCCATATTTCCCTTGGTTGCGGTGTCTTCTTTGGCTCTTCCTGGTATGGCAAGTCCTCAGACTTTCCTTATTTCTGACAAACATGGTAATTTTGAGGACCACTGGACATCTGCTCTGTAAAGTGTCCCTCTACTGGGATTTTTCCTATGATTCTCAGAAGTAGACTGGGACTTTAGGTTTTCAGGAGGGAGATGGAGGAGGTAAAAATCTTGCTATCATTGTTCTGAGCAAGGATATCCATCCATTGACTTTTCACTGCTAGTATTTACTTTGACCGTGTGAATGAAGCAATATCTGTCAGTTTCCCACTGTGAAGTATCTCTTCCTCCCTCCCATTATGACATATGGTAAGGAAGTCTCTTTGTTGAGCACACGTGTGAGGAGCAGGGAGTTCTGTTCTACCCTGTCAATGACAAAAAACATAATAAATATATTAAATGCATAGAGTTTTCCATGGACAAGACTGTGCACTCTACAAATAGATACTTCTGCTATCTCCTTTCCAGCCTAGGAAATAAATGTAAAACATGAAAATGTAAAATGCTTAGAAGGTAATGTAGACACAAATTGACACGACCTTGGACCAGGCAGTTGATTTTTAGATTTTAAACCAAAAGCACAAATACAAAAGGAAAATAATAGGCAAAAAGACTTCAGAAAAATTGGTTGTTTTGTGCTTCAAAGGATACCACCAGGGAAATGAAAAGCCAATCCATGGCATGGAAGAAACCTAGAATATCACTCTTATAAAGGGCTATTATCTAAAATATATAAAGTGCTTTTATAGCTCAATAATAAAAAAGAAAAACAAACTGCTGTGGACAAAGGATCTGAACAGTTATTTGTCCAAAGAAGAGATACAAATGACCAATGTGTACATCAGAGAAATGCAAATAGAACTCTCATGAGATACTTCTTTACACCCCCTGGGATGTCTATAGAAAGAATAATGACAAATATCAGTGAACACATGGAGAAATTAGAAGCTTCTTACATGGCTGGTGAAGGGTGTTGCCTTGAAAATTAGTTTAATATTCCCTCACAAGGTGATAAGTCATCACATATCCCAATAATTCTACTACTTACATGCTCAAGAATATGAAAATGTGGGCATACACATGGATGTTTAGCAGCATTGTCCGTAATTACGAAAAGGTAGAAATGACCTAGATGTTCATCAATAGGTGAATGGATGAACAAAGAGACATACCATATAATAGAAAAATAACTAGCAATTGAAAAGTAGTAAGTGATGATTACATGTTACAGCCTGGTGACCCTCAAAGACATCTGTGAAATAAAAATAAGCAGCCACAGAGAACACATAGTATCTCAAATGGGCAAGTCATTAATGAATAGCAACAACTAGGGCTTGTATAATCAGGGGAGTTCAGGGGTTGTGGGCAGTGATTGCTAATGGGCATAGGTTTCTTTTCAGCATTAAGAGAATGAGACTGTTCTTAAAATAGTATTCTAAAGAGAACACTATCCTGAGGAAAGAGAATTGTGAGGGTTTGAATAAAGAATATCTTCCACACACTCATGTGTTGTTGGTTGTTTACTCTTTAGGCTCTTTGTTCTTTTGGGGCACACCACCCAACTCCCAAATAAATCACACATGGAGGCTTATTCTTAATTATAAATGTCTGGCTTTAGCTTGGCTTGTTTTTAGCCAGCTTTTCTTAACTTTAAATTATTTCTTCTACCTTTTGCCTCTGGGCTTTTTCTTTTCCTTACTTCTGTAATCTTACTTTCACTCTTACTCCATGGCTGGCTGTGTGGCTGGGTGGCTGGCCCCTAGTATCCTTCTCCCCTCCTTTTCTTGTTCTTTCTTCTTCTTTCTCCCAGATTTCTCCTCTCACTTATTCTCTCTGCCTGCCAACCCCATCTATCTTTTCTCCTGCCTAACTATTAACCATTCATCTCTTTACTAGACCATCATGTGTTTTACACAGGCACAGTAACACAGCTCCACAGAGTTAAACAAATGCAACATAAAAGAATATAATACATATTTGCATCATTAAAATAAATGTCAAAGCATAAACAAATGTAACACACCATAAAATAATAGTCTATTACATTCATGTATTTTGAACACTGGGTCCCCAGTTTGGGGAAGTTGTGGAACCTTTAGCAGGTTCATTCTTGCTGGAGGAAGTAGGTCACTAGGGGCAGGCTTTGAGGGCTTATATTCATGCCCCACTTCCTGCTTATTTTTTCTGCTTCCTATGTGCAGTTAATATGTGATCAGCAGCTTCTTGCTCCAGCCACCTGCTGCCATGCCTTCCTTGCCATTATGATGCCCACCCTGGAACCACAAGACCAAATAAATGCTTCCTTCTGTAAGTTGCTTTGGTTATGGTGTTTAACAACAGTATCTAATACAAGAACACTATGTCATAAAAAGCTTCCACCAGCTTACATTGCATAAACCTGTCTAAGCTCCATTACCTGAGGTGTACTTAACACACTGACCAAGCTCTAACGATGCACAGTGAGTCAAAAGTTAATATCCTTTGGAGAAGAGGCAGAGACTTAGACAACTAAATAAATCAGAGCAATGGTAGTGGTTTAAACTAGGAAGCCATGATTTTACCCAGGCCTTCATTTCAAAGTGTTGAAAAAGCAATTTCTTTTGATGTCTGTGACCATTAAACAAGAAGAGCAAAATCACAAAACAACAGAAGGTTCCATATATAACTATTTTTGCAAAGATGAGAATGGCGATCTTTATTGTGTAGCTATGTTGTACTGTCAGGTGTGTATGAGGAACATGCAGGCATTTAGGTTCTTCTGGCTGCTTGGAGCTACAGCTTGGGTTGCTTCCTACATCCAACTTCAAATAAAGCACCTGCTTTGTGGACCTGGGCATTAACAGGTGCTGGCTATTAGACATAAGATAGTAAGAGTGGCTATTCCAGCCCAGGTAACAGGCTCAGGGACTCTTGAAAGTGGTAGTATCGGTAGTCAACAAAATTCTGCAAAAGGCGTCATTGCCATGACTGAGTGTCTTGCAAGAGCCGATGGCCACCTGAAGCTGTGCAGAGCAATACCACAAACAGGCAAAAACACATGTCCTCTTTGGATGTGAGTTCTATGTAGTTACCCAGAACTATAGCCATCATTAAAATAAATGCTACTACTAAAAACAGAGGCAGTTGGAAGGAAAACACAAGCAAATTAGTTCTGAAGGTATACATCTGAAGTCAGAGGACCAGAAAAGGTATTGATTAAAACTGAAGGAGAGTAGAACAAATGAAAAAAGTTTTGGAGCTAGGTGGACCCTAATTTGTGATAGAATAAGCTATACTACAGCAATCAACTGGGACAGCTCTGTAACTTAGCACCACAGATGCTTGTTTCTTAGTCACACATGACCAGTTGGGATGATGGACATATTCACCCGCCTAAGGATTCATGCTTCCAAACCCTTTGTACATGTACAGGGCCATGGTAGCTTTTCCAGGATGGGACCTGTCCTATGCTTCCATATTGCATGCCAGAATCAAACACATGACTAACTCAACATTGAGAAGGCTGGAAAATGCATTCCTCTTGTGAAACACTGAGACAAAAGATGGAAACGAATTAATATATAATGATATCCAATAATAAAGTATCTTCCCACTTTTATGATATCATCATAACTACATCTGCTTCGTTGTTTTTTTTTTTTATTTTAAATTAAGTCAGCCAAAATATCTGGGCCAATAAGATGGCTCAGCAGGTAAAGGTGCTTGTTGCCAAGTCTGATGACCCGAGTTTGATCCCCAGAACTCATATGGTGGAAGGAAAAACCAAATCCCTTGAGTTGTTTTCTGACCTCCACATGCTATAGGACATGCACATGAGCATATACACAAATAATAAGTAAATGAAAAAGTATTTAAATCTCTTAGTTTGAGACTAGTTTTAATAAAAGCTGTATTTTTCTAATATGCTTTACATATACATACTTATTAAATATATTATGTACACTACAAATCATTCACCTTATCGCCAATGTTAAGTCTATATACTTTAGAAATGAATTAATCTAAGCCGTTAGTTACTTCCTTTAATGCTTTTGTTTCTGAAGACAGGATCTTGCTTTACAGTCCAGGCTAGCATCAACTTGCTATCCCCCTGCCCCAGACTCTTGAACAACGACTTGAGCCCCCTGGAGTCACATAGGAAGCTGAAATCAAAACCCAGAACTAAAGTCTGGGTTTTCTTCCCACTGTACCACGTTTTCAGTCTGCTAAATTTGTGGGGAAAGGATGTGGGCAACAGAAAAACAAACTGAGTCACTGCAATTAGGAGAATTAAAAAGAACACAGGCACAATGTAGAAATATGCTGGAGGAAAAAGAACCAGTAGGAAGTTGTGGAGGCTGCAAGGCAGATGGGGTCTCTTGGAAAACATGACTCCCACACAAGTCAGCGGCTTTGGGTGCATGGCTGTCTGGGGCCTGTTTTCTGAATTACTTGGTCTTACTAATGAGCAGTTCTAGACCCTGAAGAACTTTTGCTTGCTGTAAAAGTAGAGAGTGACCAATAGCAATGTGGCTGGAGAGGCTGTCGGGGCAGGGCTGGGCCCTGCAGGTAGAGGAAAGGAGGTCCTGTCTAGCAGATGTTACAAAAAAGTTTGTTTGTTCATCTAACACTGGGCCTTGAATTATTTCATTTTTTGGCTATTGCAATAGGGTTGTTCTGAAAATTGATGTGCAAGCTTTCATATAGGCATTTCGCCTGGTTAGATATCTTAGTTGGAATGGTTGGGGCATTTAGTAGATACGTGTTTGCCACTTTTTGGTAGTAGTGATTGAACTTAGGTTTTCATGTATGCTCTCCTCAGCCTTCCTGGTATAGCTGAGTGTCTTGTTCATTTTCTGTCCCCACTTGAAAATTGCAGTTGTGTTATATCCTTACCAATACTTGGGGTGGCCACTCTTTAAATCTTAGCCATGCCAGTTGGCATGTAGCAGTATCTCATGCTGTTGTGATCCATTGAATTTCCTGGTGACTGATGTTTTGATGTTTCCATCTGTTGATGAGTAATGATCTTTTTCCATGCTTATCAGCCATCTGCAGTTTCTCTGGTGAAATCTGATAGAATCTTTTGCCAAGTTATGAAATTGGGCTGCTCACTGTCGTCTTAAGTTTTGAGGGTTCTTTATATATTCTGGACACAGGTATTTACTTCTCAGATATGTGACTGCACATATTTTATTCTAGTTGGTGTCTCTTCTTTCTGCCCTCCAAAGACTAGAGTTCTTCATTTTTATTAGGCCATTTTTTTAACCTTATGCATTGTTCCTCCATTGTTTACTAAGGAATCTTAACTCAGCCCAAGATCAAAAAACATTGTTCTATTTTTTTTCTCATAGAAAACTTCATACAGCCAGGCAGCATACTCCTGTAATCCTAGCACTTGGGGTCAGAGGAACAGGTGAGTAACCTGCCTGCCAGCTGAACTGCCTCACTCCCTAGATTCAGTTCCCAAAGACCCATTGCACTGCCCCCCTCCAACATCACTGCCCACCCACTGCTGGCCCTATGTTGTTGTTTTTGCCCTTTTGGGGGCCCGCCACCCAGCTCCCAAATAAAGCACATAGGGAGGCTTTTTCTTAATTATCAATGCCCAGCCTTAGCTTGACTTGTTTCTTGCCAGCTTTCTTTAACTTAAATTACCCCATCTGTCTTTTGTCTCTGGCCTTTTCCTGTTCTCTCACATCTGTAAATCTTACTCTCACTCCATGGATTGCCATGCAGCTGGGTGGCTGGCCCCTAATGTCCTTCTCCTCCCAGATTTCTCCCTCTATATATTCTCTTGCCTGCCAGCTCCACCTATTTCTCTCTACTGCCTCACTATTGGCCAGTTCTTTATTAGACCATCAGGTGTCTTACACAGGCACAGTAACACAGCTTCATGGAATTAAACGCAACATAAGCAAAAGTAACACACCCTAAAATAATACTCTACTCGCCCCTGCCCCCATCTCGGGCAGACTTCCACTGCCCAGGGGCAGGGTATGCCAGTTAGAAGAGCAGGTACAGGCCACGACACTTTGAAAAACAAGTGCAAGGCCCAGCAAGCCAGAAAAACAGATAAGCAAACTCCAGCAGAGACTCCCTGCTGGACCAGAGACCACACCTGCTGCCAGAACCATAGATGGGCAGCCCAGCAATGGACCTTCTCCACTCACTCAGTGCCCCCAATCTCCACTCCCTTCTTCATCACAGTATCCCACGCCCCAACTCGAGCAGAGACCCCTGCTGCACCAATGGCCAAGCTAGCCACCAGAAGTCCAGCCTCCAACTTGAACAGAGACTCTCTACTGTTGGGGAATATTATTTTAAGCTGTGTTACTTTTGTTTATGTTGCATTTGCTTAACTCTATAAAGTTGTGATACTGTTCCTGTCTAAAATACCTGATGGTTTAATAAAGAGCTGGCCAATAACAAGGCAGGAGAAAAGATAGGTGGGACTGGCAGGCAGAAAGTATATATAGAAGAAGAAATCTGGGAGGAGAGATCTAGGAGCCAGAGAAGGAGGAGGATTCCAGGGGCCAGTCACCCAACTACACAGCAAGCCACAGAGTAAGATTTACAGAAGTAAGAGAATGGGAAAAGCCCAGAGGCAAAAGAGAGAATAAATTAAGAAAAGCTGGCAAGAAACTAAGTTAAGCTAAGGCCTGGCATTCATACGTAATAATAAGCCTCAGTGTGTAAATTTATTTGGGAGCTGGGTAGTGGGCCCCTGCAAGAAGTGAAAAAACAACCAGCAACACCCTACTGGATCAGAGGTCATACCAGCCTCCAGAAATACAGGCCACAAAGACCAGAATACCAAAAGAGGAAACACAAACAAAGGAACAAAACACCCATGCAACAAAGACAAAATCAGAAATCAGAACCTAGACCTATAATCATTCCAAATGCAGATGCCTAAACACCAATGTCAGAACACAATCAACAACAGCCAGGATAATATGTTACCACCAGAGCCACGCTATCCTACCACAACAAGACCTGAATATTCTAATGCAACTGAAGCACAAGAAACAACCTTAAAACCAGCTTTATGAAGATGATAGAGTCCTCAAAAAGGAAATAAAAAATCCCTTAAAGAAACTGAAGAAAAGACAAGACAAACAAACAAACAAACAAAAAAAAAAAGAAGTCAATATGTCCCTTAAAGAAAGCCAAGAAAACAGACACAAACAGGTGAAGGAAAGTGTTCAAGACTTGAAAATGGAACTAGAAGCTATAAAGAAAACACAAATTGAGGGAATTCTAGAAATGAAAAATCTAGGTAAGTGAACAGGAACTATAGACAAAAACATTACCAATAGAATACAAGAGATGAAAAAGAATCTCAGGTATTGAAGATAGGGTAAAAAAAAAAAAAGATTCATTGGTCAAAGAAAATGTTAAATATAAAAAATTCCTAACACAAAATATCCAGGAAATCTGAGACACTATGAAAAGACAAAAAGGAATAAAAGGAGAAGAATCCCAGCTCAAAAACCCAGAAAATTTATTTAATAAAACTATACAAGAGCCGGGCGGTGGTGGTGGCGGCGGCGGCGGCGGCGGCGGCGGCGGCGGCGGCGGCGCACGCCTTTAATCCCAGCACTCGGGAGGCAGAGCCAGGCGGATCTCTGTGAGTTCGAGGCCAGCCTGGGCTACCAAGTGAGCTCCAGGAGAGGCGCAAAGCTACGCAGAGAAACCCTGTCTCGAAAAAACAAAAACAAAAACAAACAAACAAAAAACTATACAAGAAAAATTTCCCAAGCTAAAGAAGGACATGCCTATAAAGATTCAAATGCTTACAAAAAACCAAACAGATTGGACCAGAAAAAAAGAGTCCTGCACCACATAATAACCAAAACACTAAACATACAGAACAGAGAAAGAATATTAAAAGCTGCAAGGGAAAAGGGTCAAGTATCATAAAAAGGCAGACCTATTAGAATTAAACTCAACTTCTCAACAGAGTCTCTAGAAGCCAGAAGGGCCTGGATATATGTCCTGCAGACTCTAAGAGATCATGGATGCCAGCCCAGACTACTATACCCAGCAAAACTTTCAATCACCATATATAGAGTAAATAAGATATTCCATGACAAAATCAAATTTAAATAATATCTACCCATAAATCCAGCCCTACAGAAGGTACTAGAAGGAAAACTCCAACCAAAGGAGGTTAACTACATCCATGATAACACAGGTAATAAAAAGTCTCACACCAGCAAAACTCAAAGAAGGGAAGCACACACACACACACACACACACACACACACACACACACACATACACACACCCATCACCACCACCACCACCACCACCAACAACAACAACAACAACATAATAGGAATTAACAATCATTGGTTATTAATATTTCTCAATATCAATGAACTCAATTCCCCAATAAAAAGACACAGGTTAACAGAGTGGATTTGAACACAGGATCCATCCTTCTGCTGTATACAAACAACACACTTCAATATCAAAAATGAACATTACCTCAGAGTAAAGAGTTAGAAAAATTTTTACAAGCAAATGGACCCAAGAAGCAAGCTAGTGTAGCTGTTCTGATATCTAACAAAAAAGACTTCAAACCAAAATTAACTAAAAGAAATAAAGAAGGACATTTCTTATTCATCAAAGAAAAAAATCTACCAAGATGATGTTTCAATTCTTAACATTTATGTCCCAAATGCAAGGACACCCACATTTGTAAAGGAAACATTACTAAACCTTAAATCACACATCAAATCTCACACATTAATAGTGTGAAAATTCAATACCCGACTCTCATTAATGGACAGGTCATCCAGACAAAAACTAAAGAGAAATAATAGAACTAACAGAAGTTATGGACCAAATGGACCTAACAGATATCGATAGAATATTTCACCCAAACACAAAAGAATATACCTCAAGGAACTTTCTCCAAAACTGGCCATATACTTGGTCACAAAGTAAATCTCAACAGATGCAAAAAAATTGGAGTAACCGCCATATCTTATTAATCACCATGGGTTAAAGTCAGAGTTAAACAACAACACAAATTACAGAAAGCCTACAAACTCATGGAAACTGAAAAACCATCAATTGAATTACCAATGGGTCAATGAAGAAATAAAGAAATTAAAGACTTCTGAGAATTCAATGAAAATGAATGCACAACACACCCAAACTTATGGGACACAATGAAAGCAGCGCTAAGAGGAAAGTTCATAGCACTAAGTGCCTGCATAAAGAATTTGGAGAAATCTCACACTAGCAACTTAACAGCACACCTGTAAGCTCCAGATCAAAAAGAAGCAAACATACCCAAGAGGAGTAGACAGCAAGAAATAATCAAACTGAGGACTGAAATCAATAAAATAGAAACAAACAGAGCAATACAAAGAATCAATGAAACAAAGAGTCAGTTCTTTGAGGAAATCTACAAGACAGACAAACCAAATGGCAGAGAGAGAATATCCAAATTAACAAAATCAGAAACGAAAAGTGGGACATAGCAACACACACTGGGGAAATCCAGAGAATCATTAGGTCATACTTCAAAAACCTGTACACCACAAAATTGGAAAATCTAAAAGAAATGGACAGTTTTCTTGACAGATACCACTTACCAAAGTTAAATCAATATGAGATAAACAATTTAAATAGACCTATAACTCCTAAAGAAATAGAAGCAGTCATTAAAAGTCTCTCAACCAAAAAAAGCTCAGGGCCAGACAGTTTTAAAGCAGAATTCTACCAGACTTTCAAAGAAGACCCAATACCAATACTCCTTAAATTATTCCACAAAACAGAAACAGAAGGAACATTGCCAAATTTATTTTGAGGCCACAGTCACTCTGATACCAAAAACCCCACAAAGATTCAACAAAGAAAATTACAGACCAATTTCCCTCATGAACATTGATGCAAAAATACTCAATAAAATACTCACAAGAAAATTCAAGAACACAGCAAAAAGATCATCCACCATGATCAAGCAGGCTTAATTCCAGAGAGGCAGCCATGGTTCAATATACAAAAATCTATCAATGTAATCTACCATATAAACTGAAAGGAAAGAAAACACATGATCATCTCATTAGATGCTTAAAAAAGCCTTTGATAAAAATCCAACACTCCTTCATGATAAAAGTCTTGGAGAGGCCAGGGATACAAGGGACACACCTAAACATAATAAGAGCAATTTACAGTGAGCCAATAGCCAACATCAAGCTAAATGGAGAGAAACTCAGGGCAACTGCACTAAAATCAGAAACAAGACAAGGTTGTTCACTCTCTCTATATCTATTCAATATAGTACTTGAAGTTCTAGCTAGAGCAGTAAGACACTGAAGCAGATCAAGAGGGCACAAATTGGGAAGAAAAAAGTCAAAGTATCATTATTCTCAGATGATATGATAGTATACAGAATTGACCCCAAAATTCTACTAGGGAACTCCTACAGCTGATAAACACCTTCAATGAAGTAGCTGGATACAAGATTAAAAAAAAAAAATCAGTAGCCTTCCTCTATCCATATGACAAATGGACTGAGAAGGAAATCAGGGAAACAACACCCTTCCCAATAGCCACAAGTAATAAAAAAAATATCTTGGAGTAACTCTAACCAAGCAAGTGAAAGACTTGTATGATTAAAAACTTCAAGTCTTTGGAGAAGGAAATTGAAGAAGCCATCAAAAGATGAAAAGATCTCTAATGCTCATGGATCAGTAAGATTAACATAGTAAAAATGGCCATCTTATCAAAAAGCAATCTACAGATTCAATGTAATACTCATTATAATTCCAACATAATTCTTTACAGACATTGAAAGAACAATACTCAACTTCATATGAAAAAAACAAAAAACCCAGGATAGCTAAACAATCCTGTACAATAAAAGAATTTCTAAGGTGTCACTGTCCCTAATTTCAAACTATATTACAGAGCTATAGTAATAAAAACCACTTGGTATTGGTATAAAAACAGACCTGTTAATCAATGGGATTAAATTGAAGACCTAGATGTAAATCCACACATATGGACATCTGATTTTTTATAAGGAAGCCAGAAATATACAATGGAAAAAAGAAAGCATCTTTAACAAGTGGTGCTGGCATAAATGGATATCTGCAGGTAGAAAAATGCAAATAGATCCATATCTATCATCCTGTACAAAATTCATGTCCAAGTATATCAAAGACCTCAACATAAAACTAGATATACTGATCCTGATAAAGAAAGTGATGAATAGCCTTAAACACATTGGCACAGGAGACAACTCCCTTAACAGAACACCAATAGTGTAGGCACTAAGATCAACAATTAATAAATGGGACCTCCTGAAACAGAAAAGCTTTTGTAAGGAAAAGGACACCACCAATAGAACCAAACAGCAGCCCATAGAATGGGAAAAGATTTTCACCAACTCCACATCTGACAGAAGGCTAGTATCTAAAATATATAAAGAACTCAAGAAACTAGACATCAACAAACTAAATGATCCAATTAAAAATGGGGTATAGATATAAACAGAATTCTTAACAGAGGAATCTCAAATGGCTGAGATACATTTAAAAAAAAAACACACATTGAACATCCTTAGCCATCAGGGAAATGCAAATCAAAGAGACTCTGAGATTCTATCTTACACCTGTCAGAATGGCTAAGATCAAAAACACAAGTGACAGCTCATGCTGGCAAGGATGTGGAGCAAGGGGAACACTCATCCATTGGTGGTGGGAGTGAAAACTTGTACAACCACTTTAGAAATCAATATGGTGGTTTCTCAGAAAATTGAGAATAGATCTACCTCAAGACCCATCTATACCACTTTTGGACATATACCCAAAGAATTTTCAATTACATAACAAGGACAATTGTTCTATTATGTTCATAGCAGCTTTATTTGTAATAGCCAGAAGGAAGCAACCTAGATGTCCCTCCACAAATGGATAAAGAAGATGGAATATTATTCAGCTGCTAAAAACAAAGGCCTTATGAAATTTGCAGGCAAATGAATGGAACTTGGAAAAAATTATTCTGTGTAAGGTAACCCAGACCCAGAAAGACAAACATGGTATGTATTCACTTATAAGTAGGTATTACCTGTAAAGTAAAAGATAATCATGCTAGGTCCACAGACCCAGAGAGGCTAAGGGGGAGGGGGTGTGTAAGGATCTCCCTGGGAAAGGGAAATAGAATATATTTTTGTGGGTGGACTAGGGGAAGATGGGGTTGGGAACAGGAGGAAACAAGTGGGGAGGAGGGCAAATACTGGGAGAAATGATTGGAATTGGGGAGTATTTCAGGGGCAAGGTGGCCTCCTAGTGCAATGGAAACTTCATGGAATCTATCAGAGTAACCCTAGCAAAGACTCATAATAACAGGGAACATGGAGCCTAAACCGGCCATCTTCTGTGAGCAGGCAAGGCCTCAAGTAGAGGTATTGGAACACCAACCCTGCCACAAAACCTTCAAACTACAATTTATCTTGCCTGAAGATTGTTCTGGGACAGGAGCCTAGCAGAATCCTCATTGAAGAGACCAGAGAGACATCATCCAGCATCTGATGGGAGCAGATACAGAGTGCCACAGCCAAACATTAGATGGAGTTTGAGGAGTTCTGCAGAGGAGGAAGAAGAGGAAGGATCAGAAGAACCAGACAGACCAGGTACATGGCCCACATAATCTGCTGACTTGGACCCCTGGGAGCTTGTAGAGATCAGGGAGCCTGTAGGGGTCAGATCTAGGTCTTCTGCCTATGTTATGGCTGAATAGCTTGGTGTTCTTGTGAGATGCTTAACAGTGGGACCAGGGGCTATCTCTGACTCTTTTGCCTCCTCGTGGGACCCTTTTCTTCCTACTAGGTTGCCTTGTCCAGACTTGTGATGGTATGTGCCTGGTTTTATTGTAAGATGTTATGTTGTATCTGGCTGATTTTCTTGGGAGACATGCTGCTCTTTTCTGAGGGTAGACAGAGGGGGCATAGGAGATGGCAGGTGTGGGGAGTGGGGGACTAGGAGGAGGGGAGGGAGGGGAAATTGCTGTTGGGATGTAATATAAAAATTACATAGAGAGTCAGGTGGTGGGCACATGCCCTTAATCCCAACACTCGGGAGGCAGAGCCAGGCAGATCTCTGTGAGTTCGAGACCAGCCTGGTCTACAGAACGAGATCCAGGACAGCAACTAAAAAAACTACATGGAGAAACCCTGTCTTGAAAAACAACAACAACAACAACAACAACAACAGCAACAGCAACAAAATTACATAGAGAGAAGGATAAAAAAGGCTCCTAGCACTTGGGAGGCCCAGGCAGGAAGATCAAGAGTTCAAGGCTGTCTCAGTTACATAGCAAGTTTGAGGTCAAGCTTGGGGTACATGTGATCCTATCTCAAAAACAACAAAACAAAACAAAACAAACCCCCAAACAAAAAGTTTTATTGTATTTTATATTTGTGATTCTTTATATCGTTGGGTGTACTGACTGATGTGATTTCATTTTCCTGTGTTAAAACTCAGAGGCTCTAGCTGTTTTCAGAAAACAATCTCTTCCCTCAAGTGCCTTTATGTTTGTGTCAAAAGCACATGTCCATACCTGTGTGGATACATGTTTATTCATCACTACAGCAATATAACACAGCCTTGAATAAATGTAAGAAGATGACGTAAGTCCTTGAGAATTTTCAAACAATCTTCAGGAGACAGGAAAAGTCTTTCCTTAATGCCCTAATCCTTCATTTCAGGTCAGCATTCGAGGATGTTGACCTCATAGAATGAATAGGAAAGTATTCCATCTCCAATTTTCTAGACGTTTTTGTTCAGAATCAGTATTTTTTTTCTTAGTATATGGTAGAATTCCCCAGTAAGGTTATCTTGGCTAAAGGTTTTCTTTGTGAAAATGCTTTACCTATAAATTTCAATGCTTTGATACATATGAGACTATTCATGTTGTCTACTTTTCCTCAATAAGATTTAGTTGTACTTGTGTTTCAAGACATATGTTGAGTTCATCTAGGTGATCAAATTTATTGGCATGAAGTTATTGTAGAATTTACCAATTTCCTTTTTTAGTGACTTTAGGGTGTTTAGTAATGTCATACCTCTCAATCTTAATACTAATATTGTTCGTCCTCATTCTTTTCATCTTGATAATTTTGGTGAGATATTCGTACATTTTATTTATCTTCTCCAGTATTGTTGCTATGATCCCCAAATGCCCTTTGGGAGCCCCCCCTTTTTACTCTGACTTTGGTTTCCACACCTGTTGTCTCCTTCCACAGAGATATGTTCTTTCCTTGAGAATAAAGTCTCCACACATTCCTTAATTGGGTATTTCTTCTGGAATTGATGGTCTTAATTTGTTGGTATTTCCATCAATCCATATCTGTTCTACAGCCCGTCATTACCAACAAGGTGGAAGAAAACTGCTTTTACTAGTTACTCCCTTAAACCTCTTCATGTCCACAAACCCTGTCTCCTAGGTTGGATACTCCAGCTATGCTGGACTGACCATATTCTTTCAGGCTTTTGCTCTCTGTATAATGAACTTCTTATCCTTAAAGCTGAACTCAAATGTGAGTGACTCTGTGAACCCTTCCTGGCCATGGTGGCCTTGTCTGTTTTCTCACTGTCTCTGAATCCTACACATCTTTGTACCTTCTGGGAAAGCATTTATTACAGAGTAATTGGGTCGCTGTAGGATAGACACCACTTCCTCCTCACAGCCGTGCTGAAAACCTTCTAGAGGGAAGCGATTGTGTTGTGCTAACTTTGTTAAGAATTTTGGAGTCCCTGGTGCTAATGGGAAATACCTTACTAGGGTGGGTGGGTTCTTGAGCTTAACAATGAATGGTTTTTATATGGGTCTCAAGGATTAAATGAGACATATTTATATTAACATTTGTAAAGTCTGCAATTCACATTTAACTGGCTACCTTGTGTGCTAAGTCTGGCAACCCTTTATTCCTATGGACCTAGAATCCAGTTTCTGCATCCTGTGGCAGTTACACACAGCCACATTTGCAATGTTCAGTGAAAACCAAGGCTGCAAGTTCGGTTCCACCCTCATAGAGCCTCTGGCTAAGCCAAATAGTAACAAAACTATTCCTATAATCAATGATATTCAAAAGCTTCATATTTCTGATAAACCTTGACATAGTAAGCCACACATTTAAGAACTTATCAAATACTCATTATATGGGAAAAACCAAGCTCAAACATTTTTTTTTTCCTGCTGCCTAATGATGAGAATATATTAAAAGCATCCTGGCAGGTGTGGTTGAGAACGGCTTGATTGCACTTTTAATCAAACAACTGCAGGACTGAAATCAGTGTAACCTTGGTCAAGCAGCTTAACATTGCCATACTTCCTTTAATGTGTTCCTGAGGGAGGGGCCAGGGGCTAACCCTGCAGCTTCATAATATGCATTTAGAAGAGGGCAGAGGCAAAAAGTCAGGCCAGCAGCATGCATTACCAAGTTTTCAGGTTTCTTGCTACAGAGTGAGCAAACCTGGAATCCGAGCCAGGCAATTGCAAAAAAAAAAAAGATTCCAGATCTGCATGGTAACAATTTAGACTAACTTCCACTCCTGCTGAAAACTGAGCAGCAGAGGAAGTTCCTCTCCTGGCCAGCTGCCTTCTGGCCTCCCCCCACCCCCCAGATCTTCAGGCTGCTCCCTCCCCACATCTGTTTCCAAGCCATAGAGCAGAGGGTCACAGCGTGTCGCAATAAGCAGCGTTAGCAGGCAGCATGAATCAGTGGTAAACCTTTGATTTTAATTCCTTGCCTCTCAGAGAGAGGAAGTGTGGTCTGGTGGTTAACCCACTAAAAAAAGCAGCTAGGAGGCAAAATTCCTGGTCCCCAGCATGTCTCTTCTATTCTTGTTGGGGGTACCCTGCCCATCAAAGATCTCTCTCTTTTGTCTCCCGGTGTTGCCTTATGATGTTAATCCCCACACTGGCCTCACCAGAAGACTCATTCGGGAAACCACGATGGATTTTTTTTTTTTTTTTTAAATACTCATCCAAGAACCCACCAAGGAAAAAGGTCTGGACTCCTCCAGTTTTCCCAAGGACTAGGCATGCGTCTTTAAGATCAGTTTGGGCTCAGCTGTGTGGTCATGACATATCACACAAACTGGAAGAGCTTTGCCGGAAACAATAGAAAGAGGGATCAGCAGAAAGCAGTAAATCTCCCGAGGTTGCCTTTTTACAAGCTCAGGGTAAAGGGCTGTGGAATCGGGGAAAGGAGATATGGAGCCTGGTCTGCCTCTGCCCGCTGAGCTGAGTGAGCCTGGGGAGGTCAGAGGAACTGTTTGGACTGCATTTTTATCATTTTAAAAATAAAAGTGACTAGATCATCTCTTTCGGTTCTGTGAGTCAATGAATAATTCCTGTGAGTTCATAGAAATGCCAGGATGGAGTCTGAACCTCTCGTTTCCTGAAAATGACAGGGGTGCAGTCCCGGAGGTGTGGGCTGGCCTGTTTGGGGTTGTGGGAAGACAGCTCCAGAGACAGGCGGTAGCTGGGAGGTTTGGGCCAGGGCTGCGGGGAGCGGGAGCGGTCTCCCGCCCCCCCCTCTGGAGGCTCTGCAGCTGGCCTGCTTATGCAAAGGCCTTGGCTCTTTTTCTTCTTAAAAGCTTTTCTGACTTGTACATTCCCTGAGGAGCAGATTCATTGTTTTGCAGAGAATTTGTACCGTGTTTTCCTGAAAGGAAGAAAGGAGTTGGAATGGAAGGCCTTGAGGGGATTAGCAAGTGGGCTAGGCTTGGTTGCCAAAGAAATGAGTCTCTCCATGTGTGATAAACACACGCCTGCCATATTGCTGGCCTCAGATGTGTCCAGCGAAATCCTTCGCCCCGCTTCCACAAGACCTGGAAGGGTGCTCTTGTTCACGGACCGGACACCAGCCTCCTCATCTGTCTCTGGAGCATGGGGGACTCCGTCCGTCCCAGAACAAGTGGGGGCGAGTTAGGAGAAGCAGGAATGAGTCACGGTTGTAGGAAAAGGATGTCTCAGGAACCGACACTGAGCAGGCTTCCTAGAAACATCCTGACAGGTCCCATAAAGCCCACGTTTGGTTCTAATTATAACATGCCCACATTTGAGCATTTTTGCAGTTTTCCCATGGAAACTGTAACACAAGGCTTCTGAGGAAGAGGATTTGACTCAGATGTGCTCTGTGTGTCTAAGAGTGGGAGCCAGTTGGACGTGTTTTTTAAATGAGTGGTTGTTCCTGCTATTTTACAAAGGAGATGCCATCCTGGCGTGTCCATGCCTATTAACATATCTGTAAAACGGGGCTAGGCACATCATATAAAGGGCTAAAATAAGCTCCATATAATTAAAAGATAGTTTATAAAGTCCAAGATGAAGAGCATGAACAAAATCTGAAAACACGGGATTCAGTTTTCCCCCAACTGGAGTCAGATGGCAAGCTAAAAGAACAAAATGAAATACCAAGAACGGACTTTGAAAGCCGTTTTGAAGAGTGCCGAGAAGCACGGGAGGCCAGTGCTGTGGTCCTCTCCTTGTGGTGCTCATCAACATGGCTGCTCTTACTGCAGATCCTGAGGCACCGCAGGCATTCCGGAAAAATCATATTGTAGTCAAGTGTGATTTTAGTATTGCTGTGTTATTTTATCTTATAATAGAGAATGTTGGGAGATTGCTAATTCTGAAGAGATTACTAACTTTTAATTCCATCCCAATTCATCACCAATTTAGAGAAATGAAAATTTTATTTTTGATCCGTTCTTTCCCACTTTTCGTCACTTAGATACCAGAGGTACAGTCAGAATGGGGGGTGGGGGGGACGACGCTCTTTTTCCAGTGTGAAATGTTGTGATGAGTAGAGGCATGGCGAGGGAAGAGGGATTTCCCAGGCTTCCCTGGGGATACAGCTGATAATCTTGTGTGTAGTGACTTAGAGCCACTTACGATGGGTTATGTTTTTTTTTTTTTCTTTTTAATTCTCTGTTAAAAATCAGCATATGTGACATGCAGCAAAGATGCTCTGGCTATCCGTTTTACAAGATTACCAAATGGCCCCGAGCTCTGGAAACCTCAGCAGTTAATGAAAGTTGGCGTGGTGTGTAAACCCCACCACAGGAAGTGGAGCTGATCAAAAAACATGCTGGCCATGTTTTGAAATGTTCCAGAAGAATAGGAGATTATCTTGCTGTCTAAATAAGAATGACCTCAGGTTTAGTAACATCTGAGGAAATGATTAAAGCAAGAGATGAGTACTTTCCTCAGACTTGATTTCTTCAGATACATCCTTGTTCTGTTGTATAAGTCTAGAAAGTTTATCTTCATGATAAAACGATACTGATATATAATTTTATTTCCCAGATTAAGCTTATACACTCATTTTTATAATAAAATGTCATTTGCTAAAAACTGGGACTTGGCCTGGGGAGAGGGACTCGATGGGTAATGTGTTCACTGCATAAGCATGTGCACTGGAGTTCAGATCCCCAGAACCCACATAGAAAGTGGGCAGGTGTGGTGGTCAGCCTGTAGTCCCGGCACTCTGATGGCAAAAATAGGGGATTCCTGAGGGAAGCTGTCTAATCAGTAAAATCTGAGTTCAGGTGAGAGACTCTGCCTCAACAAAAAAAGTGGAGCATGATCAAGAAAGACACACTCAATCAACTTTGTATCTTTACACACACGTGTATGCAAATATGCCCATATACATGTGAACACACCCACGTACACTTGGGTGCACACACAATGAATGAATAAATAATAAAGAAATAAAAAAGGGGCAGGGGGCTAAATAAAGCAAGCAGTAATGTTTTAAGGAAGTACCCCAAATATATTGTATGACAGTTACTGACTAAGAACTGGACATGGGGAGCTGGAAAGATGGCTCAGTGTTTTAGAGCATTGATTATTTTTCCAGAGGACCCAGGTTCAATTCCCAGCACCCACACGGCAGCTCACGACTGTCTGACACTCTCACATGGAAATATATGCAGGCAAAACATCAACGCACATAAAATAAAAATTAAAAACAAACAAACAAACAAAAAGAACTGGATATGGTAGTGTACCCTGTAATCTAAGTGTTTAGGAGGTGCAGGCAGGGGGATCAGAGTGAAAAGGAGGACAATACTGAGGGAGAAGGAGGGAGGAGGATAAAGAACTCTATGGAAAATTGAAAAATCCACAGGGAAGCATTATTTTATGCTTATTTTAAAATACTTATATAATAAGTGTGTGTGTGTGTGTATGTGTGTGTGTGTGTGATACTTGGTGTGATGATGATTCCTTTGAGCGCCAAAGACTATCTAATGAGAGCCTAGTGCCAAGCATGGAAACCTCCCTTCCAGCTGATGGTCAGGGTAGTCCAAGAGACTTTCAAAACAACATCAGCTGCTGCTGTTGTCTTTGGTTGCCTCCCAGAACTTGAAGGTATGACCAACCCTATTGCTGAAGATACCACACACTTCAGACACAGGATTTGGAAAAACTGAGGTCGAACTGATGAGAAAATCTCCTCCCTGAGGACTAGTATTGATAGTATCCAAAGGAGTGATATAAGCTGTGGAGAGAGAAAAACAATTAGAAGTCCTACCCAACTTCAAGCCTATGAACCACAACCATGACCAACACCGCAAACTGTCCTCAAGGGTGCAATAGTGGCACTTACATCTCAAGGACAACCAAGAGCCCTTATTTGGACTTAAGTCCTACTCAATAGTACAGGATTCATACCTGGTACCGTAAACTCAGCCAAGACAAAGTGGACTGGTGAAGTCATGGGTCCTGGAGGAGAACCTACTACTACTTCCTAAACCAGGATAATTACCAACTGCATTCTAGATATCTATCCTTGCCGGCCCAGTAAGTGTAGCTCTTACCCCTCGTCAAAGAAACGCCTTTTTGCAATGGATGGAAACTATAACAGGAACTGGTCAAAATGCAGAGAACAGCTGATTATGGGTGTCTGTCCCTTAGCTACACAACACCCGCACTGAAATTTAGGGAACATTTTAGGAGAAGGGGCAGAGCAATTTTAAGGGCTGGCAGATCAGCATGTCTGCAATGAATTTGTGCTTGGACATGACAGAAAATGACACCCATGAAATCTTAACCATATGATCACCTAAACAAGACCTGCACAATGACAAGACTAGGTGACATTAGCAAGTGGAAGGGGGAAATATGACAAGGCTCCACTCTTAGCTGAAGAGCTACAGGCAAGCTCAGAAAGAGAGAACTGGTTTCTACAGTGATGAGGTCCCTGACAGGTTATCAAGTCCCAAGGGGTCAGCCCTAAATTTATATATGAACTGGACTCAGCATGTGTGTGTGTGCACATGTATGTGTGTGTTTGTTTGTGTGTAACAATAATAATAACTGAGGAAGTGGTTATGAAGTTAAGGGGGGGCATGGGAGGAAAGATTTGCGTGAAAATGATGTAAATATAGTACGCAGGTATGAAATTATAAAAAAAATAGTTTAGAAAACAAACAAACATGGTCAAGCTGTCACGATTGCAGCTGCAGCTGGCTGCAGCCTAGATGGAGAGTTAGCCAGTCTCCAGTGAGATAGAGGCTGGGGCAGGTGGAGGACACTGTGAGCACATGGGCAAGAGCCTAAACCCAGGCAGAGGATTCCAGGATGGCTTCTCCTAGGACGCGATGCTTAGCTGCCATCCTTCACCGTTGTTTGTTGTTGTTGTTGCTGTTGTTTGTTTGTTTGTGTTTTTTTCTCATTTCCACATCCATATTGGGATTTACAATCACTAGCTTGAACAATTGGATCTGCTCTTCTTTGCCCCTCATCTCTTTCCTTTTCCATTGCTTCCCAGGTCAAATGTAGGGGTCAATCTCAGCAGCAACCATAGGAGGCTTTGGACTAGGACACTGGTTGCCTTGGGACGAATTCCTTTTTGTTTGTTTGTTTGTTTCTATGTCTTGAGACAGGGCCTTGGGTATCCAGAATGGCCTCAAACTCATACCTGGGGATGACTTTGAAGCTGGTCCTCCTGCCTTCAGCTCCTGAGTGCTGGGATTTCAGGCATGCACCACCACACTGGGTTTATGGGATGTTGGGGATCAAACCCAGGATTTGATGCATACTATGCAAGCAAACTACCAATTGAGCTACATCCCACGCCCAGAATTTATTCTTATATAGGAAGCCCCTCTTACGCTTGGAAACTGATCCATCACGGCTTTCTTGGGTAGGCAGGTTTCTTGGCTACTGTACATTTAGCTGAACTGATTTTGCCTTGACCCACCTTGTATTTTCTCACAAAATTACATGAGCAGATTTTTACTTTCTTGGTTAGCTCCTATCACTCTTCTAACTCTGACCCTTAGGTTTTATTTTTCTTTTGGATGTGCTGAACCATATTTAGTCAAATTCCTAGCCTCAAATGCATTACTACCCTTTGGCTCACACATTGTCTCCATGCCTTCTTCTTTGGGCATTCATGGATTCACTATTTTAATTACAGATGAGAATCCTGAGGAAAAATTAGAGCTTAGTGTTAGATGCTCAAGAATAGAGTCCAAAGTAAGAAACAGAAATCTCACTGCTCCTCCTCAAGTAGAGAAAACTTTTAAGAGAGAAATAACCTCAAGAACCCTGACCATCAATTGACAGTACACACGAACACACAGCCTTTGCATGAACAAGGGATGGTCTAGATTCTGGTAGCCAGTTTTAGTCAACGGCTAGGTGCATTGCTTTTCTTTTAAACAAAGTTGATAGTTGTACATGTACACACTGGTGAAATCAGAACACAAAGTTACCTAAAGTGACCCCAGCAAGTTGTTTTCCCAGATGACCTGAGTACACTACCAGGCCAACCTGCTGTCCTGAGGGTCATGGTGGATCCTTGCCCCATCATATCTCAATGGCCGGCATAAGAGGTTTGACTTGAAGATTTGTAAAAAACCCCAGGGACAAAAGTAAATAGAAATTCAAGTTAGGAAACTGAATATTGGTATAGGAACACACACACACACACACACACACACACACACACACACACACTCCTCACACTCTCTAGACTCTGAAATTGCTTTCTGCAAAGTCAGAAGGAAGAGAATGGTCCTTAATGCACAACCAGGTCCCACTTAGTCTTAAAGCTTTTCCTTGATGCAAATACCATTTCCTCAAATTTGAAATAGTAAGAAAGAATTTCTTCTATCCATGGATTGATTTTCTCAAAATACTAACCTGACAGATTGACTTCTTTGCTTCCTCTTTAGTCAGCTTCCTCAGTCTGAGCCCTCTATACTGTCTCCATCCCTATCCAGCAGGAGTAGCTGTCATTTCTTTCAAATTGACACCCACAAGACAAAAAGAGATGCAATAACATAAAGTCTGTGTCCTCTCCAACACTATCATTCAGGCAACATTTATGTATTCAAGAATGCATAAACATTTCAGAGGGACATATTTGAAATGGTGTCTGAGGATGTTTCTAAATGGAAGCCACTAGGACAGTATTTCCGAGACTCTCCGGGAAACCCTCATGCCAATGTGGAACCAATAATGCTTACTCATGGGACCAAGAGGGTTTATTCATGGGACCAAGAGTACTTACTCATGGTACCAAGAGTGTTTACTCATGGGACCAAGAGTGCTTACTCATTGTACCAAAAGTGCTTACTCATGGTACCAAGAGTGCTTACTCATGGGACCAAGAATGCTTACTTATGTGACCAGGAATGCTTACTCCTATGACCAAGAGTACTTACTCATGACAATGATTTGTGGACTTTATTCCAGATCTAGTGAGACAGAATCAAACTGAGACAGAGTGTGTTTTAAAGGAGCTCTCTATATGATCCTCAGTCACCTAGGCATCACTGCACGAAGAGTATGCTTAAATTAGGTAAGAAATGTAAAGTTATAGTCAAAGAAAATCATATCTGGCTAAAAGGAAATCAGCCAAAGTCCTTATAACCATTTTATATGGAGAAGGAATTGGTGCCATGCTTAAAAGAATTAAGTAGAAAAGGCAGTCTTTATGGTAGGAGGCAAGGCCATGGAGACTTGCCATCTATGGTTTCCATGGAAAACACCACTGTGTAAAATTCCCTTCCTCCTCCACCTATGGAAACAGAGAGCTTTTGCCCTGATCAGTAGACCACCGAGTAACAACCCAGCAAGCCACTCACTAAAAGATAAACCTCACAAGAAAACTGATTCTCTACCCCCCACACACCTCATCCCCAGCAGCCATCACTTACCAGTATCTCCTCAGCTAGGAGTGAGGCCTTAGGAGGCCCTCTCCTAGCCATGGTCGCAGGGGTGGCCCTACACCCATGTACATAGTGGCAGTACTAAGGCACTCAGTGAGTTTTAAAAAGAGTGCTTGAAGTCGGTGGGAAAACAGTAGGGGGACATGGGAGGCGTTAGAAGGAAGGGAGTGGTGGTAGAATAGATCCAAACATTATTTTCATGTATGAAATTTTCACACAATAAGTACAAAAGGAAAAAGATAAGCCACATGTCAAATAACATTGGAAGCATTTTCTTCTACCCAGAAAGGGTTGTGGTGCATGTTGATGGCAGTGTCCATTAAATTAGGTAGAGCAGACACGAGTGGATGAAACATTCCCAACTGTTTTGTGGCCTCTGCACAAATTTGAAAAAATAAGAGTTTTGACGGCACACTTGAATGGGATCACCATTTTGGAAGGATCAGCAGTCTTGCCTCGATGTTCTACTAAGCTCACAGCCAATGGTCTCTTCTCAATGGTGGACTCCAGGACTCTGCTCTCCCTTGAGGAGAGCTGATGACTTTGTGTGATAGCCAAAATAGAATCTCTTTTAAATGTTGAAAGACCAGCCACTAAGAATGAAGTCCTGACTAATATGTGCTATGGATAAACCTTGAAGACATTACACTGAGTAAAAGAAGCCAGGCACAAAAGGCCACGTATTATGTATCCCATTAATATGAGATGCTCAGAATAAGCAAATCGATAGAAACAGAAAGCAGATTAGTGGTCGCCAGAGGCGGGAGGAGGGGAGCATGCAGAGCAATTGCTAATGGATGTGAGGTTTCTTTGTAGGGCTATGGAATATTCTAAAATTAGATAGTTGTGATTTTTGCACAACCTTGAAGAGATACTAAATCCAACTGAGCTCTACATTTTAAAACAGTGGCTTTTATTACATATGAACTAAATTGCACTAAAGCTGTCCTTGAAAATATAATCTTAAAAATTGTAGACACCTGTGGAAAAATTTTGGTTCCTTAGTATGCTGAGACAGGGAAGTTAAAATTGAATTCAAGCTGGGCACAGTGGCTCATTCTTTCAATCCCAATACTCAGGAGGCAGAGGCAAGCAGATCTCTATGAATTTGAGGCTAGCCTAGTCTACAGAGTGAGTTCCAGGACAGCTAGGGTTATGTAGAGAGATCTTATCTCAAACAAACAAACAAACAAACAAACAAACAAACAAACAAATAGAATTCATCAGTAATCAAATTATGAGGCCAATGAAGAGCTGAGATTTTATGTCAATCTAGCCTTTTGTTTCAGTCTTACCATGTGCCATATCTCTTTGGTTATATCTAAGAGGTACAATGGGAAATGAACATTTTTATAAAAGTCTGTTTTCACACACAATACAAAATCTGAGCATGTACTGATACTAAGCAAGTTTGGGCCTTGCTTGAGACAGATTACCACTCACGGTGGCAGTTAAGGTGAATTTGGAATCAGTGGGAAGGGTTACCACCAGCATTCACTCCTTAAAAAGTCATTTCAGAAGACACGGCTTGTTCTGACTAATTGTTGAGTCATTAAAAAGAGATTATTTTCAAAGGGTCTACTGAATGAGGAAAATCTGCTTATCAATACACTGTAGAGCCTTATGGTTTAAATGTGATTATTTGAATCACAGTAGCTGAATGTGAGCTTAGGACCGAGTCAGTAGAGTATTTGGTAAAACCAAGTCATGAAGTCCCAGCACGCTACTCAGTCCACGGTGCTTGTAGTCTGAATGGATGCTTCCACTTAGTAGTGCTTTTCAGGCACTTGTTTTTGTGAAGGTGTGAAAGAAGCATGCACACACACGCATGCACGCACACACGCACACGCACACCATCATGTCACCCACACTGCTCTTCCACGGAGTTTTTAGGACTCACTCTGAAGTGCATCCATGGATGCTTCACTCTGTTTGGAGAGTACCACACCTATGTGAAGAGCAGACTGTAGCCTACACTGAAGTTTGATTTCATCTACTCACGCTACTGTCCGTGAGTCTAAACTTGACAAGATTATAACCTTCGTTGTGTGATGGGATGCTGGGGGTTGAGCCTAGGGCTCCACACATGCTATGCAAGTGCTTTAACCCCTGTGCTACATCCCCAGCCTTCTTTTCACTTTTTATTTTGAGACCAGGTCTCACAAAGTTGCCCAAGCTGACTTTGAATTTTTGGTCCTCCTGCCCCAGCTTCTCCATTACTGGAATTGCAGTCTTAAGCCTCCATGCTTGTCTTTTAAAAAAATCCAGTACAAACATGTACATATCTTAGGCGATATACACTTACCCTAGTACTAACTGTTCAGTTTCAAGATTGAGCTTTAATTATCAGGACTCTTTGGGATATGACAATTACTTAGAGGAAGTGGGAATGTATGAGATTTCAAAATATTCATTTGACTACCACTTCCTGCGACTCTAGGAAGCCTCCTTCATCATGTGGCCTCCAATGTTTCTTGTTATGCTTTAGTGAACATCTCTACAAATAAACATGTAGTAGAATAGGAGAATTTTTCCAACATGACTGTTCTAACCATTCAGGACACACCCAACTTCACTCACTGCGTGGATTGAGAGAATGTGGGTAAGCTCTAAGGCTTCCTCTAAATTCTTCATGAAGAAGCCTCAGTGTTTTCTTTCTGTTGACCACGAGAGATATATTTAGTCATCCAGAAGGGGAGTTGCTCTGCCAGGGAAATTATCCCAAAGGACACGAAGCAAGCCATTCCTTGGCAGATCTGGGGGTTGGGTGGATGGGCCTTGTTTCAAAACAGCTTACTGACTCTGCCACCAAGTCCCATGTCCTTCTATTTTCCTGGGGAGAATCTTCCAAGGAGGAAACATGAGAGCTGACAGACTCAATGAAAGGAGTACTCTGCCATCTGGCTTGCTCATAAGCAGGATTGCTCTTTTTATCAGAATTATTTTCAGATTTTTTGCAAGGAGAGGATATGGCCATTTTGAACACCAACTCAGTATTTATTCTCTACTTAAATTTTTTTATTCAAATTTTCCTAATATGAACACTAGGAAACTTGATTTTTTTTTTCCTACCGGAGGAAAGGATGAAGACTTAGTAAAATCCACTGTCTAGCATCCAGGGTGAAAGGGCAAATGTATGCCCATGGAATTCCCTTATATTTCTAATGCTTTAAGAATAACATAACTAAATTCCCAAGTCTGTCCTTGCTTTAAAAGAACTTTAAATTCAGGTGGAAATAAGAGTCATTTATTTATTTAGTAAGGTCTGTTAAAGTGATGCTATAGCATTTAGTTTATTATTTGATCCAAAGCTCTTGTGTGTTTCCCACCTCTAACCACAGTTACAGTGGGTGAAGGAGGCTTTGGGACTTAGCCAGTATTAGACTGTAATTTTATCTGTTACAGAAACACACACACACACACACACACACACACACACACAGAGTAATACAGAACATCCCCTAAGAACGGCTTGCCTGTAGGACTCTCTTGGGGACTGAAAGGTGGTAGTGTTGGTGTGGAATGCTGGGTATTTATTTTCACTTATTGTCTATTTCCCAATTAAGTTTTCCATAGATGTTCATTCTTACCTTGAGTTAAACAGAAGGTTAGCTTTCTTTCTACTTTTTCCCTGATTAAAATAAATGTTCATAGTCACCTCTTTGATGGAAATGAACTAGTGTCCTGGGAAGGACATCTTGAGAGTTATTCAAAACAGTGCTTTTGAATAACCAGGGAGACACATTTGAGGCATCAGTGATCAGCTGCTATTTCACATACCACTGTTTCCCCTCTTCCACATAAAGGATGAAATTCAAAGTCAGAAAGCAGAAAGGTGTGTTGAATTCAGAGAAAGAACTGTCAGTATAGAGTTCTGAGACCTGGGCTGGAGAGAGACATAGCAGTTAAGAACACTTGTGTTTCTTCCCGATGACCGGGCTAAGTTCCCAGCACCCAGTAGATAGTTCACAACCGCCTGTAGCTCCAGTTCCAGGGGAATCTGTTTCTTTATGCTGATCCCCATGAGCACTGCATGCACATGGTGTACAACCACACATGGAGGCAAAACACTCATACACATAAAATAAAAGAAATACTTTTTAAATGTGTTAAGAGTTGACCCTTGTTTCTTTCTTCTGTCTTCTTGGACAGTATTACTCTGTGCCTGGTACACCAGCAGGGTGGGCACCTTTCAAGAGATGACCTCGGTGGTGAGCACATGCATTAAATTCTGCTGCTTCCTTTGAGAAGGAGGATAATTGGAATGTAACCTGAATGGAAATCTACAGAGAGTGATGAAATCTGGGGTTTCAGGGACAAATGAAAGAAAAACAGACCACATGCTAATCTGCTATTTCTGGATCAATTTCAAGTATTGGCTTTAAATATATATCCTTTGCCTAAATATAAGGTGAACATTTTGTCTCAAAAATTATTTCCCAGAAAAAAAAAGGAAGTCACCTTTTAGATCCATTCTTATAATGTCATGTACTCATGAAATACCTGAATTTAGAACAAGAAAACAACAAAATCACTGTCAATGGAAGATGTATGGGGTGAAAGGATCTAAGTTAGAGTCTGTTTGGGGTGTTTGTGGAGGTCATCTGCCAGAAATGACTCAGGAAAACAGAAGGAAGAATAGTGTGTCACTGATGGAGTAGTTCAGATTTTAGCTCTGAAATGCGAGTGTGAGATATTTTTAAAAATAAGCCTTTTAGACGTCACCTAAGAATGCAATTCAGTAAGTGGCGCATTATGGAGATTACAAATATAGACCTACAGGAAATGAAAAAATGAACAAATGTGATACAAATGGATGACTATGACTTGGGGGTGACATTTCCAGTGCCAGTGTTGTTCATGGACAAAACAGCTTTTGCTCTCTGTCTTAGAAGGACATGGCAATGACAGGCTGGAATCCTGCTGGGGGAGGTGTGTGGTGACCGTTGAGGAGAAAGACAGCTTTAGAAAGTGAAGATGGAAAAATACAGTGTTTTAAAAGTCAACACATAATTGTATTAGAGAGCAATAATTATTATAAATATTGCTGTGCAGTGCTGGGAATGTAACAAGGTTTTGCAAGCACCCCACCACTGAGCCACACCCCCACTTTCAATGTATTCCTTCATGATGTAAATGTAATTTTGAATATGTATGCATAACTAAGTTGCTAACTAAATATTTCAAGCAGATATTTGGCTTATGCTTTATTATCCCTTAAAAAAGTGCTTCTCAATGGTCTGTGGGGCAGGTAGATTGTTTGCAAAGTTATATATCCTTAAGTGACCATGGTGTCAGGGAGATACTTTTTTTGTTTTACAGGTGAAATAACTAAAATGTTATTAACTCAGGGTCTCATAGTTGGTAGGCAAGGGGATTCTAAATGGAACTTGTGCTTTCCTTATATAACTTGGTAAGATCCTTCCTTCAGAAAACTCTCAGACCCTGACAAACAGATAAGAGAAGTTAAAATGGGTCCTTTTGAGTTCTCACTTTGAGGGAGAATTTTTTACATGTGAGAAACTGCTACTTATGTATACACATACATACACAACACACACACACACACAACACACACACACACACACACACACACAGAGAGAGAGAGAGAGAGAGAGAGAGAGAGAGAGAGAGAGAGAGAGAGAGAGAGAAGATGCTACCAATTCCTGACCTCCCTCTGAGACTCAGTCTTATAGACTGGAATTGACTCTGAACCAACAGGAAATTGATGAATGCTCTATGTCCAAGATGCCACTCCCTTGGAAATCCTTTGGAATCACGAATATTTGTAAATGCATTGGTCCACCCTGACTCTGTGGATCAAATTGTATTGTTTCCTGAAATCACTTGTGGTTTGGCTTTACAACACATAAAGTCTCCAAACCGTTGCAACAGCCCAGTGGGTTATAAAGCCTGTAACCTGTCAATCATGGCATAGGTATCATGATACTCAAAGCTTTATCAGGAAGAGCCAGATTTTCCTCAAAGGAAACCAGTCATTCCCTGGGCTTTGGGTGTGTTGATTCTTATCAGGTTAATTATTCATATGTAATTTCAAGTCCCAACTCAGAGTGCTTCTAGTTTATCTGAGCACTGGAAAGGTCAGGAAACCCCTCACTGAAACTGGCTATCTTCCTAATAGCATTCTGTTGCCACCACACAGGGGGCCAAGAATGGATTCAGACAGGTACTGATGAATGGAAAAGCCCAGTATACTAGGAGTGTAAGAACACACACACACACACGTCAATAGAAAGGAGCCAGGTTACTGAGAGACAGCAGTCCTGATGTTAAGTGGGGCTTTTGAGAAGTGGTGAACATTACTGAGTTTACATAGAAAGATTTCATATGCAGCAGCCTGGGCTCAAAGGACCAATTAGCTGGGTTCTAAAGACAATTGTATTATGCCCCGTATTTCTGTTGGCATGATGGTCCTCTTAAGTAAGACTTCCTTTTTTTTTTTTTTTTTTTTTTTGACCTGTTTGGACAAATTGTCTCTCTTCTCACATCACACATCTAGTGCCAGTTTCTTCATTAATTTAGGTCACCTCAAAGGTCTAGGTTGCTTGACTGACACCCTTAGTTACAGCTGTGACAGTCCTTCACAGCAGTGCCCACAGGGAACGTTGACTGGCTACCTGGAGGAGATGTATGTCTATTGTGGCTAGGGTCTTGAGAGTTGTCTTAAAATTCTGCTTCCACCCTTGTTAGTATCACTCCGTTCTCTGCGCACTCAGAATATTAAAGTACTAGGCTGGGCAGAGGGCTCAAGGGGCAAAAGGAAGGGCTTGGTGCACAAACACGAGGATCTAATTTCAACCCCCAGAACCCATATTAAACAAGCAAACAAAATGGCATAGCACCTGCCTATCGTCCTAACACTGGGGGCATGGAGACAGGAAGACCTCTGGGGCTTGCTGGCCAGCCCAGCTAAAGGATCCAGTGAGTTCCAAGTTTAGTGAGTGTGGTAGTTTGAATGTAACTGGCCTCCATAAGCTCATAGGGAGTGGCAGTATTAGGTGGTTGGCTTTGTTGGAGTAGGTGTGGCCTTGTTGGAGGAAGTGTGTCACTGTGGGGGCGGGCTTTGAGTACTCCTATGGTCAAGCTACTCCCCAGTGTTATAGTCTCCTTCCTGTTGCCTTCTGATCAAGATGTAGCCAGCACCAGGTCTGCCTGCACACCGCCATGTTCCTTGCCATAGTGACAATGGACTGAACCTCTGAAATTATAAGTGAACCTTCCCAATTAAATGCTTTTCTTATAAGAGTTGCCATGGTCATGAAGTCTCTTTACAGCAATAGAAACCCAAACTAAGACAGTGGGAGATCCTGTCTCAAAAAATGAACAAGAGGCCAGGCATGGCGGTGCCTGCCTTCAATACTACCATTTGGGAGGCAGAGGTAGGTAGATCTCTGTGAGACTGAGACCAGCTTAGTCTACATTGGTAGTTCTAAATCAGCCAGGGGTACATAGTGAGACCTTGTTTCTAAATAAGTAAGTAAGTAAGTAAATAAATAAATAAATAAATGTGGCGAATGCTAGAAGAACATACCAATATCAACCTCTGTCCTCAATATGCATACATACATATTCATGACCACTAATGCACGTGCACGTGTGTGCGCGCGCACGCACACACACACACACACACACACACACACACACACACACACACATGTGTTCACAAACACATGCAAGGAGGGGTTCTAGAAAAGATCTATTTATATTGTATATAATTTATTTTCAAATATGTACATGCCAATATTGGTAAAGATTCATGAACATATTTTCCTTGAATTCAGGAGCTTCTCTCTGTTTGGTGCTGGGTACATTAGTTAGCATACATTGTTGTTTTTTTATTCCAATAATTCATGCTCAAAGGTAACTGCATCTGTTTTGTATATTTTGATCATAATATCAGAATCCTTTAAATTATGTCTTGACTTGAGACTGGGTTTGGTGGTGAAATCCTATTCAGGCCTATTTCTTTTGTTTGGAATTTGTTGATACTTTTTTAAGGTAGACACTGATTCTGAGGATGGGGAAGTTACACCAGATGTGAGGTTTTCTGAATTAGATCATTGTAGGCTCCAAGATAATCCACCTCGAGAAATACAGCTAAATATCAGAAGATGGTAGGCAGTCTTTTTTTTTGTTGTTGTTGTTTTGTTTTTTTTTGAGACAGGGTTTCTCTGTGTAGCTTTGCGCCTTTCCTGGGACTCACTTGGTAGCCCAGGCTGGCCTCGAACTCACAGAGATCCGCCTGGCTCTGCCTCCCAAGTGCTGGGATTAAAGGCGTGTGCTACTACCGCCCGGCCGGTAGGCAGTCTTTTGAAAAGAGAACTGAATTCTTTAGCAATCTTTATTGCCAGAGGGTCCAAGTGGAAGAACTTAATTTAAGCCATCACCTAATTTATATAAATAGTCAAGAAATGGCAATTGACTCTGTTTATAGCTCGGTTTAAATCTACTAAGATATGTAAACTTTGTACAACAAAAGTACATCTGCTTCCTGGATGTACAGTCAGTGTCTTCCTGATTTCAAACCCAGACAAGGTTTGCTCCCTGGATTATAGTCAAGCATGATCAAAAGTAGATTTCTGGAAAGCTTAGGGTCATGGGCAGCTGAGTTAAGTTCAAAGAAGTGGAAATTACTTACCTTGTAATAACTCACTAAATGAATTCTCCAATTATGGAGGCCTGTGTGATGTGATTCTTAATTAAAGCTAATGATTGCTGTGTGATACTGATGGGAGGAGGCCTTCGTTTTGCCTTTGGATAAAATTACAGATGTTTGGGATGCTGGCTGGATATGAGCCCCTTCTGGAGGATTTCTGAGCAAAGTGGTCATTATATTTGACAACAAATGAAGCAACTGTTTATCTTGATGTTCTGCAATATCTCAACATCACTGTCGTTTTAGAAACCTAGATGTAAAATACAGACAGAAAACTGTCTTAGTTAGGGTTACTATTGCTGTGATGAAACATCATGATCAAAGCAAGTTGTAGAGGAAAGGGTTTATTTGGCTTATAATTCCACATCACTGTTCATCACTGAAGGAAGTTAGGATAGGAACTCAAACAGGCCAGGGACCTGGAGGCAGGAGCTGATGCAGAGGCCATGGAGGAGTGAGTGCTGCTTACTGGCTTGATGCTCATGACTTGCTCAGCCTGCTTTCCTATAGCACCCAGGACCCCTAGCCCAAGAATGGCACCTCTCACAATGGGCTGGGCCTTCCCTTATTGATAACTAATTAAGAAAAAGCTCTACAGGCTTGCCTATAGCCTAATCTTCTAGAGGCATTTTCTCAATTGGGGCTTCTTCCTCTGTGATAACTCCAGCTTGTGTCAAGTTAACATAAAATTAGCCAGCATAAAAACCAAAGGCAGCAACTCTCAGAGAAAAGATAAACCTGGGTCAAGTCTCACCTGAGCTTAACATTGTGTATTTCAGGCACAGAACCTTCCAGATAAAATTCAACCTTTCCTTCTAAAGTCTCTCTCAGTGGATTAATTAGGTGTTAATTAGTAAATTACTATGATTTTTTAAAACTAACTAATGTGAATGGAGAGCTTACTTTAGAGGGACTCAGTCAGTCACTAAATTTCATTTACAATCTCTCTTTAAAACTTTATATTATATATACTTTTTTTATAAATATATAATTGTTACACCGTTACTGTGTGTATACTTGTGTATAACGTGGGCATGTGTAGATCAGAGGACAATTTTGTGAATTGGGTTCTGGGGATCAAACTAGGATGTCAAGCTTGTATGGCAAGTGCCTTTACCCATTGAGCCATCTTTGGGTCCCTGTTTGGTTGGTTTTGAGACAATCTCTTGTATCCCAGGCTGATCTCAGATTCACTATGTATGCAAGGACGACATTTAACTCCTTATCCTTCTGCCTTTTCCTTCTGGGAGCTGGGATTACAGGCTTGTACCACCACACCTGTTTTTTTTCTCCTGTTGTGCTAAGTATTGGATCAGTGTGTGTGTGTGTGTGTGTGTGTGTGTGTGTGTGTGTGTACACGTGCTATTTCCAGGCTAGAAACAGATGGGTTATTCTATGAGGAATTTGACTGACCTAACAAGAAAGACCTATTGGTTCTGACATTTGTTATAGCCAGCAAATATTTCTTATCATAGAATAAAAGCCACCAGTTAGCAAAGCCTACTCAGACACATGAATTACCCAGAATGCTTTTGATTGGCCCTTAGATGTAGATGGACTTTTCTGTCCCACCAACCAGTTCCCAAATAACCACACAGAAACTTGTTATTAATTATAAATACTTGGCTGGTAGTTTAGACTTGTTACTAACTAGCTCTTACAACTTAAATTAACCCATATTTTTTTCTTATAAAAGAAACATTTAATTGACGTGGCTCGATTACTGTTTCAGAGGTTCAGTCCATTATCATCATTCCAAGAAGTGATGCTGGAGGAATAGCTGAGAGTCCTACATCTTACAGGCATCAGGAGTCAACTGACAGACATACTGGGCAGTATCCTGAGCATAGGAAATCTCAAAGCCCTCTGTCACAGTGACACACTTCCTTCAACAAGGCCACATCTCCTAATAGTGCCACTCCCTATGAGATTATGGGGGCCCAATTACATTTAGACTACCACAGTCCATTCCCTGGTCCCCATATGCTTATAGCAGTATCATAATGCAAAATGTGTTTAATCCAACTTCAAAACACTGCATAGTCTATCACAGTATCAACAATGTTGAAAAGTCCAAAGTTCAAAGTCTCTTCTGAGATTCATGCAATCTCTTAACTATAATCCCCTATTAAAAAACAAAAAACAAAACAAAACAAAAAAACAGGATATACATTATCATTCCAAAATGTAGGGAAGGGAGGGTAGTGAGGAAATACTGGACCAAAGCAAGACCGAAAACCAGCTGGATAAACTCCAAACTCTGCATCTCCATGTCTGATGTAAAAATGCTCTCCACTTCTTCAAGGCTGTTTAGCTTTAGTGACTGTAACACACTTCCTTCTCTTGGGTTGGTTCCACTGTCTTTTAGCACCTTTCCTCAGCAAGTATCCCACCACTCTGGCATCTCTAATATCTTGGGCTCTCCAAGGCAATCTAGGCTTCAGCTTCACACAGCGGCCTCTCTACTAGGGCTCCATTCAGGGACACATGCAGGCCTCAGTGACTTTATACCATAATTCCTTTCTTTTACCTTTAACTCCGAGCCAGAAACACATGGCTGAAGCTGCCAAGTTCTACTGCTTGCTGGGGCGGAAGCAGCCCCCTTATTGAATTACATCTTCACCAGCTTTCTGTTCTCCTTCACTGTCTAAGATTGACTGCAAACTCAGAGATCTACCATCCTCTCCTTTCCCAGTGCTGGGATTAAAGATTTGCCCACCACACTCAGAGTCACAGAATTTAGCTCTATTCTACTTCCCAGTACTCTTTTTTCTCCTCAAAATTTTCATTTTGTAATTTACCTTGCTCAGCTTACTTCTTTTCATTATAAATCTTCATTAGAGTTACCACTAAAAAAACCACACAATAGGGTCTACACTAGGCTGTTTTGAGATTTCCTCTTCCAACAGAATTAATCCAAAATTTAGCCTCAGGCAGACTCTTTGGACAAGGGCAAAAGACAGCTACTTTCTTCACCAAAATATCACAAGAACAATCAATAGGCAACATACTAATATTCTTCTCCTCTGAAATCTCTTGAGTGAGTCCCCCATAGTTGAAATAACTCTTAGAACCACTGTCTTCCATGCTCCTACTAGTATAACCCATTAAGCAATGCTTAAAGCATTCCACTGCTTTGCAAACCCAAAGCACCAAAGTTCAAATTCCTCCAAACAAACACATGATCAGGCCTATCACAGCAATACCCCAGTTCCTGATACCAGCTTCTGTCTTAGTTAGGATTTTTTATTGCTGTGAAGACACACCATGACCACAGCAACATTTATAAAGGAAACATTTAATTGGGATGGCTTGCTTACAGTTTCAGAGGTTTAGTCCATTATTATCATGGTGGGAAGTGGTGCTGGAGGAATAGCTAAGAGTCCTACATCTTGCAGGCAACAGGAAGTTAATCTAACCCATTTTTTTTTATCTACCCTCTGCTAAATGGTGGTACCTTCTTTCAGCATAGCAAGGTCATATTGCTTCTCTCTATGTCTCCTTGTGATCCCAACTCCCCTCTCCTTCTTCCCTGTGTCCTCTTAGTCTGATTCTGCTGCCTAAATTTATATTGCCTAACTATAGGCCAGTCAGCTTCTTTATTAAGCCAATCACAGTGACATATATAGTATAAAGGAATATTCTACATTTTCCCATTTTTGTCTAAATAAAAAAGAAAGATTTTAACTTTAGCATAGTAAAATTATATATAACAAAAGCAATTGTCAAGTAAGAATTGTAGTTACAATATCCAGTCTATTTGTATATGGCAAATTTAGAGAAAATATTCTATTATTTATCTTATCTTTGTGAGTCTAAAGTTTTATACCTAATTTATCTTTTATCATTACTAAGTAAAACTTTAAATCTAATTATTTAGTCTTTAACTCCATCAAAGATCCCAGAAGGGTGTAATGTTACCTAATGACAAGGACATTTGGCTGCCTGGATGGTCACCCAAAGTTCTTCTGTAATGTTGGGGCATCCATCTTTGGTCTACAGACCTAGAATATCTGACAGACATTTTGGAGAAGTGGGGAGTTTGGAAGGACTGTCCTACTTTGTTTTGGCAAAGTTGGAAGGTTTTGCTTTTTTGGCATCCTGCTAGTCTAATTTGGAAAGTACACTGTCAGCAATTGAGGCAAAGGCAATATTTTTGCTCAAATGGCTAGCTTTGCCATAAAGAAAGCATATTCTATACAGAGGTTCTTTGATGCCCATTATCTTCTCTGAAGTAAATTGGTGCTGCCAGGAGCAGACATGTCTCACTATCAAGAAAAGTTTTATGTTGTTAAAACATTTTAAATGCCATATTCTGTAGGTCTTTGAAGTGTTTGAAGACCATCTATGTAAATATATCTATTTAACTTTGAAAACATACCTAATATGACTACAAGTTTGATTATTATAGATGACTATTAACCTGTATTTCTTAATCATACACTACACTTTTAAATGAGTTGCATAAGCACAATACCCCAAACAAGAGTAGAAAATAAACACATATAGTATAGGAAAAGTAACTTTAAGTTTGTATCAATAAACCAAAATCCATACCAATGTAAAATATTTAAGACTAGTTGCTTTTTTAGTTTAAAAGTAGATTCAATAATCTACCCTTTTATCCTATCATTTCTATATCTCCCCTTTTTCTTTTCAGAACAAAATCATTGAATCTAATCTTCTTTGTTCAGCTTTTTTCTTGACCATATCAATAACAACTTGTAACCAATCCACCTTAAATGATAATAAACATCCATAATCCATTGAATAACTAAAACCCACCCATACCCATTTCTTGGGGATGTAGGCATCATACTCTAGATTACTTCCTGTTGTTGTGGGTGCTGGTATCTTTGGGGGAACCTTGAGAAAATCAAGATAATTGTTAAGTCTTGATTGGAATAGTTTATGAGGTTGGACCATCTCAGCCAGCAGCCTTGAAACTGTTCTGGATGCAGAACTCTGAGGAGATTGCAACAGAGGCATTTTGAGATGCTGGATTACCTGGGCCATCCATTTTCATTGGTGTCTTGTCTCCTTGTCCTGAAAATACACAAACTTTAAAGATAACATGCATGTCTGTATTAATACAAATATAGACTGTGTGTCATGCACAAGTTAGACAAAGATTTTTTGCTGTGTGTTTGAGCAGGTAAAATATATGTTACATGTTTTGTAGTTCTTTTAAGGTTTATTTCTTTATGTCTATAGCCAGGATTTTCAGGGCATCTTCTCTGATCCAACCTGATCCATATCAACCTGGAATGAACCCACAGCCTTTCATTTCCTTTGGAAATAAAAGCATAACCTCTTCCCCAAAGTAATATATCTTTTGACTTCCAAGTAAAGACATTTTAAAAATATATAGTTTTGTTTAATCCAGCAGTTTCCATAATCCAATGTATCTTAGCAGCTGTTGTTTCTTCTTCAGCAATCAGAACTCAGACAACACCATAACATACAGGATCCAGACTCCCCATGTACTTTCCATATTTGGGTGACTTTTTTTCTTTATATTACTTTGTTCTTTATAAAATCTTTATTAATTTTAAACTATTTTTTCTATGTCTGTCTATACCATTTCTCTTGTCTCTTCCAAGCCCATGTACATTTTAAAACACACTGTGACCCATTTAGAGGGTTTTTTTTTGTTTTTGTTTTTTTTTTTTGGTCTGGATCTGTCTTTACTGTGTATCTATAATCTTTTCTGTCTGCATGAGCAAAATTTAAACCCGTCATGTGGCTTAGTTTATTGCATGCTGGTGGGGGTTACTCTGGCAGTGCTTGTGCTGGTTGGCGGCTTAAGCTCACAGGCAGCAGCTGGGAGATGCATTTCTGTACCATGATTGTCATAAGAGACATGAAGGAGGCTGTGTTTGGCTCCATTTTCATGGGTTTGGAACACTTTTAAAGCTTTCTTAGGTCTTATGTGTATGTAGGTGCTCCATGTTGGGTGCCATTTGTTGGCAGACTTTTCTGTCCCACCAGCCAATTCCCAAATAACCACACAGAGACTTATTATTAATTATAAATTCTCAGTCAATAGCTTAGACTTGTTACTAACTAGCTCTTACAACTTAAATTAACCCATATTTTTTTTTTATCTAATCCCTACTACATGGCAGTACCTTCTTTTAGCATGGCACACTCATCTTCCTTCTCTCCACGTCTCCTTGCAACCCCAAGACTCCTCCCCTTCTTCTTCCCAGCTTCTTCTTAGTCTGATTCTCCCACCTAGCTTATCCTGCCTAGCTATAGGCCAGTCAGTTTCTTTATTAAGCCAATCACAGTGGCATATATTCATACAGTGTAAAGGAATATTCCACACTTAGGTGCCTTGTTTAAATAAAGCGCGAGTGGAAGATCTCAAGATCCTTCTAATGTGGAATGAGAGGTTAAAATCAATACATTAGATAATGTCTGTCTTCCTATGACCAAAATATAACATAAGAGATGAAGGGTTCACTTTGGCTCATAGTTTCAGGAAGTATGGCCCATTATGGCAAGGAAGGCATGGCAGAGTTCACGGTGCTGAGAACATGTGTTAGAGACTTCTCATATCATGGTGGACCAGGAAGTTGAAAGGAGGCCTGCACTGGGATGGGTGGGTGGATATAACTTTCAGATGTCCACCCCTAGTGATATTCTTCTACCAGCTGGTCCCTACCTCCTAAAGGTCCCCTATCTACCAAATAGTGACACCAGTCAGAGAACAAGCTTTCAAAACACAAGTTAGCAGGGATCATTCTAGATCCATGACACCAAGTAAAGATCTATAAACAAACAACAGCAACAACAAAAACAAAAAGAGAAGAAAAGAAACCAAAAAGCTAGTAATGCAAATAGAAAATTCAGGAGGAAAATGCTCAGAAAAGCCACAGAACAACTGTGTTACAAACCACGCTGAGGACAAACATTTAAAGAAGAAGAAAAAAAAGGTATCCAAGGTTAAAGTTGGAGAATCTTCCTGAGAAAGATGCAAAAACTGAAAAGAAAACAAAGCAAAAGTGTTAGAGGATCCATCCAGGAGATCCAACCTCAACCAAAACAAGTTTCCAAAGAAGAGAGTAGAGAAAAATAGAAGAAAGATTTGATGGTTAATATTGATTGTCAACTTTACAGGATCTAGAGTCACCCAGGAGACAAACCTCTGTTCTTATCTATAAGCATTTTCTAGGTGAGGTTAATTGAGGTGGGAGACCTACTCTAACTGGGCAACAAGGTTCGTACAACTGGGTCTGGGGACTGAATACAGAGGAGAAAGGGAGCTGAGCACCAGCCTTCATCTCTCTCCGCTTGACTGATCTAAGGGTGGAGGAGGGAATGTATTTATGCACTATTTGATGTGTTTGGTTAATAGACAGCCGGGAAGGAGCTAATGATAGGGACATAGAAAAGCAGAACCGTGTTCATTATTAGCTAGTAGAAATAAAAGTTTTACAAAAAGGGGAGTGAAAGTGAGATTATGTTTTGCCTGTGAGTGATATTCACATGATCATGTTAACTAAATACTGAAGGTTAATTGAATAAGAAGTCAATATTGGAAGAATGGTGTGTGTGTGTGTGTGTGTGTGTGTGTGTGTGTGTGTGTGTGTGCAGGTATTGGGTATGCACATGTCTGGCAAGAGGTTGATGTAAGACTTCACCTCTGTCTTCTTTAATAAGAATACAGCAGGTCAAATATATAGGAGAAAAATCTAAGAAGTAACAGCTAACATAATTATCTAGTAATACAAATTAAGAAGTAGAATAAACAATTCAAGAGCAGAAAGTGATTGCCTCTGAGCCAGGTGATATGGAAGACTGCTTGTTTTGCTTTATAGTAAGCCTTTAGGTGCTCTTTGAATTCCCAGATGGCTTGATTCATACCTGTGCTGGGTATTGATTTGTCACCTTGACACAAGCTAGTCATCTGGGAAGAGGAGCCACCATTGAGAAAATGCCTCCATCAGATTGGCCTATGTGCAAATGTATAGGGCATTTTCTTGATTGATGGTTGATGTGGGAGGGCCCAGATCATTTTTTTTTTTTTTTTTTTTTTTTTTAGTTTTTTCGAGACAGGGTTTCTCTGTGTAGCTTTGCGCCTTTCCTGGAACTCACTTTGGAGACCAGGCTGGCCTCGAACTCACAGAGATCTGCCTGCCTCTGCCTCCTGAGTGCTGGGATTAAAGGCATGTGCCACCACCGCCCGGCGAGGGCCCAGATCATTATGGGTGGGGCCACCTGGGCAGTTGGTCCTGACTGGTGTAAGAAAGCAGGCTGAGCGAGCCATGTTGAGCAAGCAGAGTTCCTCCACAATCTCTGCTTCAGCTCCTGCCTTCAGGTTCCTGCTTAGACTCCTGCCCTTGCTTCCCATAATGATGGACTGTAACCTGCAGGCCAAATGAACCCTTTCCTCCCCAAGTCACTTTTGGTCATAGTCTACCACAGCAATAGAAAGAAAGCCAAGACGTTATATACATTTTTAAAAATGAAATTTAAATTTTTAGTTAAAAAACTAAAAATGAAAACAAGTGACAATATAGAGCATGCACACACATACACACACACACACCACACACACACACACAGAGAGAGAGAGAGAGAGAGAGAGACAGACAGACAGACAGACAGACAGACAGACAGATGTGTACATATAATGGAATAGCACGGCAGCCAGAGCTCAGTCCTGACTGGAGGCAAAGGATACATTTCCTCTATTCCCAGTGTCTTTGGGCAAAGTCAGGTTCAAGGGTCTGCTCTAGCTCTGTCATGTCTTGGAACGTGGGGCCCATTACTGCTGCAAACTGTCACATAGGACAAGCTGAGCAGGAACAAGAGATCATGCTGAAGGGCACACTCATTTTCATACTCAAACCTTGGCTGTGGTAGGGTTGCCTGAGGTGTCTTCTCCAGGGAATGGGACATTCATGCTGCTTAGAATCTGACTCGGTGTGGTGGGCATGGGGCAAAAAACGCAAATGATAACGACGGCAGCAGTCTGACCGTTTTGAACCACCCAGAGCGTGTGATCTCTGACTCAGACTCTGCCAGTCTTCAAAAGCACCCCTCAACGGAATCAGCTGCTGAGACGGTTCCCATTTTCTTTCTTTTCTTCTCCTTTTTTAAAATTGAAAATAATATACTCTGATCACTATTCTCCTCTCTTGTCTCCTCTCAGTTTCCATTTTCTTCACACTAAAAATTAAAATTCTGTCCTGTCTTGGCTCTGAAAGAGGACACCAAAGGGTATCATGCAGGTCGGGTCCTGAGATGGGATTGCAGTATGAATGGCATATCTATATCAAAAGCTCATTCATTTTATATTTAAACTTATGTGATATTTTTCACAACTGAAATTCTTTCCTTAAGTGATTCTGGGACTAGGTGTTTGTGCAAATTATATATATATATATATATATATATATATATATATTATATATATATAATGTTTATATATGTAAAATGTGTACCTGAGAATGAGAGCTATCCAGAGAAAGGAGAGACAGAGTGAGGGAAAGAAAGAGAGAGATTCAAATTGGAAATTAATTTTTATTTTTCCGTGTTTAATACTGGTGACCTCTCATCTAAATAATACAATCTAGAAACCAAGGAGATGATGGTTCAGTCGGTAAAATGCTCACCGCCCAAATGTGAGAATTCCCCATCACCCATTCTAAACGTCAGTCATGGAACTGCATGCTTGTGATCTATGTACTAGGGAGGTGGAGACGTACTCATCCTTGAAGTTTAGTGGTTGCCAGCCTTGCTTAATCATCAAGACTAGACCCAGATGCCAGGGAATGATTGTCCCCCCCCAAAAAAAAAATGGACCGCTCCTGTGGAACAACACCGGAGGCTGCCCTATGGCCTCCACATGTGTGAACACCTTCACATACATGTGTACCTGAATATGCGTAAACATAGACAGCCCGCATACACCACATGTGCATAGAACATGATCTAGTCCTCAAAGGAAAACCATCCAGCCTGTGGCACAGGGCTTGTTTGCATAGAATTACTAAGACATTGCAATTTGGATAATAAATCAAAGTCAAGTCAGAGACTCTGACTTCAGGTTCGTTTATTATGATCTGGACACGGGAAAGTCTCTTGTTCTTCCTGTACTTAAGGATGGATGACAGTTATTCAGTATTCCTGATATCTCACTGTGATGATGACAGGTCAAAGGTTAGCTGTAAAATACTTTGAGACATGGGGAAATTATAATTGAGTAAAAAATATAGTCTTGTGAACAAATTTCTGAAACTCCCTCCCTCCCCCGTCCCTCTTTCCTCCCTCCCTCCTTCCCTCCCCTGCCTCCCTCTCCAGGGTCCCACACTGTAGCCCAAACCCCCAGCAATCCTGTCTCTGTCACGTGACACACAAGTGTTGGGATTATCCCCAAGGGACCACACCTGCTTCTCTTTTTTGTTTTCCCCTTTGCGCATTTGATTGAGCTCAGGAAAGAAGGGGAACATTTACTTACAGCTCAGGTACATGCCGAGCGTTTACGCTTGATGTGCTGTGCACACTGCATTGAACATATAAGCAAAACTTACTTTTTCTTAACAACTGAGTAATTCTTTGAGTGAGAGGCCTAAGTTGCTTTTCTAAAAAGATTTGTTTTACTTTTATGTGTGTGCGCGTGTGCGCGCGCGTGTCTGTGCGAGTGAATGTGAGCACAGGTGCCGGAGTTACAAGTATTTGGAGAAACACCCAGCTTTTTACTTGGGTGCTGGGATCTGAACTCTGATTCTCATGATTATGCAGAAAGGGCTCTTAACTACTGAGCCACCTCTCTAGTCCTCAGACCTAAGTCTTTAAAATCTTCTAAGTAGAAGACACAAAAGAAGAAAATTATGCTTGCTCCTTTGGATGCCATACTTCCCTGGTTCTTTTTAAAGTCACCCTTTCAAAACAAGAGCCCACTTTCCTCTGAGAGAGGAAATGTGTGTTAGAGAAGACGAGATATAGCTTTTATATCTGATTGATCCAGCCTGATTCAAAAGCTACCGTCAGCAGTTCTAATGGGAAAGGATGTGAAGTCTCAGGTGTGGCTGGTCTGCTGAACATCTGCTTTTTGATAGTGTAGTGGTCAAAAGCTTATTGATTTCTGTCACAGGAAAGGAGGAAGCAGGCTGGAGATGCTTTCTTGCTATACTTAATGTGCTCTCACCACCACTCTCCCATGAATTCCCTGAGCAGAGCTTAATAAGGCCCTGTGCATTGTCCTTGGGGTTATTATTTTGAATGTGAATTGGAATTGAAATGACACTAAAAATACCCAGTTTAACAGGAGTGTGTTTCAATGCCCTGAAGGCTGATTTTGTTGGTGAATATAAGGTAAATTAACTTACTTTTGATATTCTAATTCCTTTAGAGACTTCCATAATTGGCACCTAGATAATTAGGGTGAATGAAGCTACCAATGTAGGTGCTCTCCTCCTCCGGCAATCTCCAGCTCCAGCTCTCTAAATCGTAAGATGTACATTTGATTGATCTTGGTACTGAATAATTTCTCCAAAGGTACCACATAAATGAGCGGCTCTTCCCCCCCCCTTCTAATTTGTTGTTATAAGAAGAGACACAAAAAACTTAGAAGGCTGGGGAGGAAGTCCTAGGTTCAATAAACTGGGCCCAGGGGTGCATGTCTGTAACCCCAGCGGCTGCAAGGGAGCGCCATCTTAGGGAAATTCAAGGTCATCCTAGGCTACATAGTAATTTGTGGCTATTAGGGTAGAGCTTGAGTTTCCAGAATCTTCACAGTTAACTGATTTCTCTGCCATCCTGTCCTTGTTGGTATATATGTATTTTTTCTCCAAGAAATGATACTAAAGGATATGTTTGTGTTGGTAGAAACAAACAGAAGAAAATCTTCAAAACTTTAGCCTAGAAGTTCTTTTTATTTGCCAACTTATTGATCCTCAGATTCTTAAGCTTTGAAAATGAGAGGGATTGCTAATGAGTTCCCTGCACAGAGTGACCCTATTTCTACTAGACTTGCTCCCCTCAAGAATGGAGCCCCAGAAGCTGAATGTGTACTTTGAGGCTTTGTTCTTGTATACCTCCATTGACTCCATCAGAGAGGTCATTCTCCCATGACGGGGCCATCTTGACTTTCTGGTATTTGCAAAGAATTTTGGATTACACAATCCCAAGAGGCACAGTTACTAAGAAAGCTCTCCTACTGAGAGGTAAAATGGAAAGAAAGCTTCAAAGGCAGACTAAACAAGGGGAGAGGGTTTAGGAAACAGGGGGTTGGGGCTGGGGGAGAGTACTAGGCTAAGGCAGAGAGAAAAGTTAAGGGAATAGAGAGATAATTGTTTATAGGCCTTGGTTTGTTTTTGTTTGTTTGTTGAAAGGTTCTTACTCTACAGCCCAGACTAGTCTTGAACTTTCTATGTAGCCCAGGTTGATCTTGAATTCATGGCAATCCTCCTGTCTCAGCCTCCTGAGTGCTGAGATTATGGGCATGAGCACTACATGTAGTGTGAAATCCTTCTGGAGAATTTTCTCCTAGCTGGCTTGGTCCTCATGGGACCTGTCTTTCTACCCATGTTGTCCTCTGTGAGACAGTAATGACCTCTTTGCTAATTTCTTAATATCAACCATCTTTAGTTGAATATGTTGTTGTTATTAACCATTGAAACATGTTAAGAGAAGAACTTCTATATTTGTTGAATTCCTGTTAGATGGTTCATGGTTATAGTTCTTAAAAGTGCCAGAATTTGGGCTGAATTCCACTCTGAGGCTTTGGTCACCTCTGGGTTTCTAATAAATAACCACAGCTGTTGGGGGTAAAAGGGTAAAAGGGTCTTTTGGGTCTTGTGCTGGGATTTGAGTAGTCTGAACCATTTGCATTTGGGTTTTGTGTGGCGAATCTCATAAGAGTAGTGATTGGACTATGTCTTTCACTCTGGCAAAGGTTACCTGGCTTAGTTTAGTCTACAGGATCCCAGTCGAATTGTTTTATGCCAACAGGCTCGTATGACAAAGATGTCTTTGTTCCTTTCTGGTGTTCCTTTCTGTCACAGCAACGTCATTGCCTGCTTTTGTGATGGCCACAGAGATTGGAGATGGGGTTTGTTGAGAGGAGAGTTGACTTTCAGTTAGAGGGTTCTAGAAGTGAGTACTTCCAACATGTCCCAGGGAAGGCAAAGTGACCACTTAAAATGAAGGCAAAGCATTTCCTGTGTTGTGGGCGCTAAAACTACATTTCTGGGTGGCTGTGTCTTTTCTTTGTGAAGCTATTGTCATTTTATTTTCCACATACATCTTCAAGTTATTTTCCAGTGGAAAAACAGAAGCACCCACTGTAGTTCAGGCCAAGTAGCCACACATGTCCCATCCACAGAGACAGAGTGAAGGTTGTTAGTGCTCAGCATTCCAGACTGAAAATATCCGTCTGTGGAGAGAGCTCATGGAAGCCAGCATTCCTCTGGGTTTGCACAGTCAATACTATTAAGAATGAAGAGGTGATGGAACGCAGAGTTTTCCTCTCTTGCCTCACTCTGGAGAGGCCAACCGAATGAGAGGAATTTCAAGTGATGTACTGTGAAGGTTCTGCAAGATGTTTTAGAGGACCTTTAGGGACTCGGAGCAGGAGAGCAAGCGCAACGTTTAGGTAAGGTGCGCACTCTCTCCTTTGATGTATTTGGGGAAACCCAAGAAGACTCCCTTTTCCAAAAATATCTTCCCAACCAGCAGTGGACCTGTAGTTCCATAATTAGAAATTGAATTTTGGCTTAAAGAATCATTCCATTAACACATAAATAGTCCGGGGAGTTAACTATGAAATTAATATCTAGCTAACATGTTGGCTCAAAAGAAATTATTTAAGCACTATGTATGAGAATTCCAGATGCTTAAAGACATGCTTTGTGTTGCATAACGTTCTGATACTTTCCCTCAAGACTCCCCGTTCCCCACCAATTCACTTGTTAACTCACGCCTGGTGGGGTACCAGAGATCATGGCATTGAGAACCAACTGCTGCAACCCTCAGGGCAAGTCTGGGGACTGTTTTCTTCAATTACAGTTAAATAAGATTGGAATATTACAGAGTTAAACATTTGGATGGGTAAGGAAGAGAAAAGATATAATTTTGACACAAGGATAAACAGTTCTGAAGAAATTGTATTGAAGATGCTTCATGATGGCCAGGCAGGAGAATTCCTGAGCAGACTGCTGTCCGTTTCCTGGACTCTAGGAGACAGGTATAGGGGGTTAGCCCCCAGCAGCAGCAAGAACAGGAGAGAGACTTGGGAAGTGAAAACAACAAAGATCTGAAGATAAGTTTGGAAGATAAGAACAGTTATGGCGGTGGGGTGGGGGCTCTTTTGGCTGTAGGTGATTATAAAGAGGAGCCCATGAGAGCACCTGCATAGGTTTGTTCCGCTCTTGGATAGTATTTTTTCTCCTGGATCCTAACACGCATATTGATCTCTGTGGAACGAGCAAGCTGAACCCCCACAAGACAAATGGTTTTGATATTTTCAATAGGAGTCAACCGTGTTAAACCTTCTTCCTGAATCTGGCTCCAGCTAGTGTGTCTGTGTGTGAACAGCCTAGGACTAGTCAAGTACAGCAACTCCGAGATGTTCCCCAAATCAGGGCTCTATAGCTAGTTTCAGAAAACAGGTGCTATCCCAAGGATGGTCCTGTCTTGAATGTGCATATTTGCTGGAGTGAGATTTCAAGAGAAGCCACAGAGAGCAGTTAGTTTGAGAGAATCCACAGGGTCAACAAACATGTGTTTAAACAGTTTCTTAATGGCCACTAAACTAATATAAACTAACAGCTAGTTGTCTCCAAAGGTTCTGGATTTTGGCTGCTCCTCAGGGTCAGCTGTGAAGCTGGACAAATAAAGTGTAATTCAAGGGATGCTTGTCACAAACACACACACACACACACACACACACACACACACTGTATTTATGGCCATACATACAATAAATATATACATACATATACATATATATGGCCATAAATACAAAATGTAAAGATCCTCTTTCTCATCACCAAATGTCTTCATCTATATAAGTAACTTAAAAGTTCTTTAATGAATTTCCCATTAATAGACAAAGCAGATGGATAAATATAATAATGGAAAAATAATTTGTATTGTCTGTGTTTTTCACTTTGCCAATCAGAACATAAATTTCTATTTTGTCTCAGTCTGAACTGAGGGCTTGTAATGCTTCTAATCAATGAGTTGACTATACATTCCTGTCGGAGATGTGTGGAAAAAATAAAGACACTTTATTTTTCTAACTTTACTTGTTCCAAGAAAGATTGCCGATCACATCCCTGCCACTCCACCTAATGTTTCTGACTTAGAAACTTCTAGAGCATGTTTTAAATAAGGAATATACTGTTTATTCTATACATGTTTCTAGGAGGGTAGCATTGTGAGCACTCGGCAAACAAGTTGGAATTGCACTGAGCCTTTAGAGCTCTTGTTTTTCCTTGCTGGGGCACAGGCCCACATTCTCTGCAACAAATGTATTAGATGTTCTCTTTCTCACAGTCGCTCCTAAGCAGGCACAGAACCGCTGAACAGTGAGGAAGTGAATGGGGAGTCTTCTAGCTTCCTCCTTGGCAAAGCTTCCAGCGTGTCCTTTGCAACCGCTTGAGTACTTTTTCCAAGTGATTGGCATCTTACTGGTGGTTTTAGCTATCCCTCCCCCTTACCACCAACCTCTTCCTTCTCACTTCAAGACGGTATTCTTAAAAAGTTGAGCCCTTTAGTCCACCAAGCAATGGGCTGAAAGCAGCTGCTCAAGACGGCTTTATAGGCTGTTTCAGTCCAGAGGGATTAAACAGGATGACCTCACTGAAAAAGAAACCACACTTAAGAGTTTTAAATGGGACTGCTCTTAACTGGGTCACTCTGAACCACTGAGCATACTTCTTGTTTCAGATGAATGTGGTGGTTTGGGCCAGAATGAGTTGTTGGCGAGGTAGCATAAATGGCGTTGTCTTTCAGAGATGAACCAACATCTAATAGCAAGCAGGAAGGGAAACTGGAATGGGTCAGCTGACCTTCACCCTGAGCCTTGAATCCAATTTCTGGAACACTTAAGGAAATTGACACTTAGGGAAAGGAAAGGGAAATTCTTTCCTTTCTTCTCCCTCCTCCTTCCCTCCCAGCTCCCCTTGCTCCCCCCCTCTTCCTCTTTCCTCTCCTCTCCTTAATGAGAAATTTGTAGGACATAGTTCTTCAGAATAAAGACTCCAGGCTAGAGAGACAGCTTAATTGACATAGGACTTGCCTAGGGTACTGGTTTGACCCCCATCATCCTGTAGTATAAACCAGGTATGGTAGTGCATGTCTGTAATCCCAGCAATTGGGAGACAGAGACAGGGGATATCCTCAGCTAGTCTCCTCCTTAGACCAGCCAATCAGCTGACTCTGAGTGCAGTTGAGAGACCCTGTTGCAGTAGAGATTGACTGAGGAAGACATCAAATGGCAACTTCAGGCCTCTGTGTGCACACAAGTGTCTACACACACACACACACAACCCCAAGAAATTTAAACACATTAAGCATTTATTCTGTTCTGAGCACTGAGCTAAGCTTTGTTATTGGACCCCTATAACAACCACCTTGAGAGTGAAGTTGGGAGCAGATCTCTGATCTCTCTGACTCACACTATCATGTTCTTTACTGTGACTTTATTTATTTATTTATTTATTTATTTATTTATTTATTTATTTATTTGCTGGGTTTATTTGTTTGTTTTGGTAGGATCTCATTATGAAGCCCACCCTGGCCTCAAACTTGTAATCACACACCCTGTGTTTACTTGGGTTCTGGGGATCTGAACTCAGATCCTCACACTTCCTCAGCAAGGTATCACCTCTGGCCCCTCTTGGCTGGTTTTTTAGTTTGAACTCAAAGCTGCCTCTGTTCACTAAGGACTTCTGTGACATCTCAAAAATTGAGTTTGAAATATTAACTGCTACAGGATTTCTAGAAGCAATCTTTCCTAAATTCCTTGGGCTTCTGAGAGTGACACTAACTTTTGGTCTTAGACCTCCAAAGGGGAAATGGATTTTACCAACACTGGTAAGCTTTCGTTATTCATAGTCCAGACCCAGGGATTTCCCTCTAGCTAAATCGCTGACTCAATACTTCTTGTTTTAGAAAAAAGGAAGTCACAGAAAGGCACCTGCTAATGAGCCTGAAGTAACTTGATGTGTATGTGGTTCTTGGCAGGAATAGCCCATCATATGGAAAGATGAATGCCATGGGTACTAGAACATGCCAGAGATCTCACTACTTAGGAAAAAGAGGCATGAAGATCAAGAGTTCAAGGCCAACCTGGACAATGTGAGACTCTATCTGAAGATAACAGGAAGAGGGAAAGGAGGGAGAAAGAGGCTGTACAGTTGTTTTCTAAGGTGCCTATTTTATTTTCCCTAAAACCTGACTTTGAACTTTGCTCCTGAGAAGCTTGAGTAGGCAAATAAGTTGTTACTACAATGGAAAGATGATTTTTCCTTGGATTTCTTCACACTAAGCTGGAGTAATCATTGATATAAATTTCTTCTGTGACATACCAAGTTCCACGCTGAAGAGGCTGAAAGAGGGTTTTGTAGAGTCAAGAAGGGTCTGTGTCAACCCAAAGTTGACCTGGGTCTTTTTCCAGTGCAGTAGGGCAAGGCCCGTGGTCCTAACAAAAGGCTTCCACCAAGGACACTTTCCTCGCTCATTTGATCGAGCGAGTCATTAAAGCGCATCTATTAACTGCCTCCTGTGCAGCAGGCTTTGTGCTGGGAGTCATGGGTGCAATCTAGGGAAGAGCAGCCGTGGCCAAGTGACCAGGGCAGGCTGTACAGTGAGAGGAAGAGGAGGAAATGGCAGAGGTGGAGGAAGCAGTGACTCATCGCCTGCGGTCAAGAAAGGCTCGAGCAGAGAACTGACTCCACACCGTGGAGAACGCACTTGGTGGTGTGACACCAACCTGCTTCCTGGATTTTGTTTTCTGACAGACGCAGCTTGTGCTTCTGGATAGTTCACCTGAAGATTACAGTCTATTCATCTTAAAACCCAGACCCGAGACAGGATCGTGGGCCAAGTACACAATAGGTGACAAATCAATGCGTACCTAAATGGCTGTGGCTCCTGGCTTTAAAAGGCTTCTGGCCTTGTTTCTTCATGTGTAGAGTGGACCTTTCTTTTTGTGTTTAATCTCAAAATAGCTTTAAGATTTTCACTTCCGCATTTTAGCTAGAGTTCTGGGCATGATCAATGATTCTGCATGCCTGCTGCCCTACTGTCTCCTGGCACCAGACCCCATGCTAAGGTCCCTTCATTGTCCCGTGGGATTCTCCTTTAAATGCCTTTAGTCCTTAGAATACTCTCATCATGTCCAGGGTTCCCCTGACAACACCAGAACCAGACAATCTGTTTAATACTCCAGAATGATGGTTTAAAAGGCGCTTTAAAATCTGGAACTTTGGCTTCTTATCCTATTCTATTTAAAAATGCCTAAGTGGAGCTTTCAGGAATGATGAAACCAATCACATCATGTTATGATCCCTTCTATAAGACAAGATAAGAGCAGGGGGTACTCCTGCTGACACCTAGTCCAGCCTCATGGGAAACTTGACTCACTACCAAGGCTGATGCCTAAAGGGCATTACATTTCTTAAATGATAAAAATAATCTTTTGTCTATCCAGTGAGTGCACATTCATGTGCATGGAGGGTGTAGGTCAACATCAGGTATCATTGCTCAGGAACCATCTACCTTGGTTGTGTTTTTGTTTTTTGAGGCAGGGTCTCACTAGGCCCTGGGGCTTATAGATTCGCTTAGGCTGGCTGGTCAATGAACCCTAGGGATCTACTGTGTCCATGTCCTCCGCACCGAGGTTACAATCTTGTGCCACTACACTCGGCTTTTGATGTGGGTGGTCAGGATCAAACTCAGGTCCTCATGCATGAGCTTCAGGCTCTTGACTGACTGAAATCTCCCCAGCACCAGGCACAGCATTCTTCATGGAGTCTTGTTCTCTGTCCAGTAGAATATGAGTTCTATGAGAGCAGGGGCTGGTTACACTCTGCTATCGACTTTCAGCATCTAGGGAAGAGCGAGGCATATATGCACATAGGAAATGTGCATGGATCGTGTGTCTGCCTGCTGGTTGCTGACCTGGACATCTGAAATTCTTAATTTGTTCTTTCAAAGAAAATCAACACAATTAAATGATAATTAGCTCAAATCAGACTAATATACATAACTTACATAACTGATGGTGATGATGATGATGATGATGGTGGTGGTGGTGGTGGTGGTGGTATCAATTAGCATTTAAGTTAAAGTCACAAGTCATTGCAGCTGTTCAAAAGACATATGTAGCTCTTAACAAATCATGAGTGTTAGTCTGCACCATGTGACCTGTTTGGCCCAATAAGACATTAGGAAGCACAATGCAGTTAGAGGCTTGGTAAAGCACTGTGCCTTGGGCTTTGTCATCTAGAATGCCCTCTCTATTAGAATGAGAATCTCTGTAGAGAGCAATAGCATTTGGAAAACAAGGGATGTCTCCCACCATTCTGGCGTTACTGACGATTCCATGTAGTCTCAAGACTTGTGAGTGAGGCTGTCCAGGAATGGACTCCTCCAGACTAAGTCATCACTGTAAATGCATCATTGGTCTAGCTTCTCCTATGGAGGACTCAGCCCAAATTGCCAATCCATAGACTCTTGAGCAAACAGATGGTTGGTGCATTATGCTACTAAGTTTTAGAGCAACTTTACCTGTAATATTAAGTAACTGATATAGTTATTATGCTTGAGGTACTGAGGTAACCTAGGTTATTCTTTTACTTTATTTACAAGATAACTCAGGCATTATTATCTCTGTCAGAAGGTTAACTAACTTGCTCAAGTCAGTACCTATGTTAATGATGGAGCAAGGATGTAAACCAGGTCTGTCTGATTCTGGAGTCTGGTTCTTGCTATTGTCCTATATTGACTTTGTGATACCCTTTGCCATCTGACCATATCTGGAATTTTTCACTTCCATAAAAGGACCTGTTATGCACATGGACTTGCTAGGGGCTTGTGCTTGCTGCAAAATAAGATTACCAATCTCTGACACTTGAGTTGCTTTTGTATAGCCATCAAACTGAGATGAAGCATTTGAATAATTTATTTGATGAATAATCCCAGGATTTGTCAGAGGGCACAAAGAGCTTTGTCTTCTACTATTCTCATATTTTTTGTTATTATTTTAGTAATTATAGACTGCCGTTAAATAGGGCAGACAAGGCTGGGAGTGTAGAGCAGTTGCACGAGGCTGTGTTTGATCTTCAACACCATTAAAAACAGGCGCAGGCATCCCTCATTCCAGCACTTGGGAGGAGGAGCCTTTGAGTTCAGAAATCTTCTAAAATGGTGGAGTTAGAATCCATGTTGGGCTCCATGAGACATGGTCTCAGAAGAAGAAAAGAAAGAGGGAAGAAAAAAAGAAAGAAAGAAACAAGAAAAATAGTAGAGGCAAGTGGAATACTATAGAGTAAATTGATAACAATTTAAATTGATAACAATATAAATAACAGATTCTACCATTGAATAAAGCATTGCATCTTTGTGTCAATGTGGCTAGTGTGCCTGTCAGTACAGTAAATTATGATCTGAAAAGGCTATGCAGTCTTGCAACATTCATTTGCTATCAGCATCTTGGAGGAAGTGAAGAAGTGGGTGTCTCTTATCGTTCTGAAATGCATTGGAGTGGGTTGATCATTCTATCAGCACAAGAATTTTTACTTTGAAAATCAGGAAATTGTTTTAGAACTGTGTGTAGGCATTTCCTAAGCATCCTTATCCAGTGTGGCTGTTTCTTAGGCTTCCTTATCCAGTGTGGGCATTACCTAGGCTTCCTTATCCAGTGTGGGCATTTCCTAGGCTTCCTTACCCAGTGTGGTCGTTTCCTAAGCTTCCTTATCCAGTGTGGGCATTTCCTAAGCATCCTCATCTGGTGTGGGCATTTCCTAAGCATCCTTACCCAGTGTGGCATTTCCTAGGCATCCTTATCTGATGTTGGCATTTCCTAGACTTTCTTATTCAGGAGGCACATGGTTGCTTTTCTACAATGATTTTCCTGAGGTCTGAAATATGACCCTCATTACCTAAGAGATAAGTATTTTATTTCAAATTAAAGGATCTATCAGGGATAAAACAAAGTCATCATCTCCCAAACCACACAGAGGCAGAGATGACAGAGATCTTTGTAAAACTATCTCTCGGCTGGGACTCACAGATCCATAGGAGCAAACTTTCAAATCCTTGAAAGCTATGGTTTGGGGACTTTTCCAAGAATGGGAAAGGTAAGATTTCTGAAAGCCACTGTGAGAGTTACTGACTTTGACAATGATGATTAGGAAGAAATCACAATATAGGTACTCATTTCCACCCAACATGGTATAATATAAGGCTGTAGGGAATGTATTTTTCTAGCCTTGAAAATGATAACATGTGACATGAATATTGTTAGATCTGTTTTGCTCTTGTAATCTCAGAAACCATGAGGACATTAGGAGTTATCTCACTAGCCTTGTTCCTAAGGCTATAGTGTCTTCCACGGATATCTGATTATCTTGCTACTCTTTGCACAGTTCTGTTGAAAAGGAAGTGACCACTTGATAAGACACTGCATTCCATCTTTGAGAGCCTTTGTTATTGCAGATCTAGCCTGTTTAATAAATTCAGACCTTTGCTTCCACCTGCTCTTTGGACTGTGGTAAATGAGCCAGATTTCTTTTTACATGAGAGTCTTTTCTCACTGTCATTTTAGAGAGTAGCTTGTGTATTTAAAAGATGAGAGCATAATACCATAGAAATGGTCTTGACTCTGCTAATAGAAAATACAGGCAAGGTTTCAATTCCATGAAAGAAGTCTGAAAATGTCAGGGGTTCTTTCTCCATAGTAACACTGGGCTGATGGGCAGCTCTAAAGGCGTCACTGTGGTCCCTGCTTGGCCATCCAGACAAATAGGAAAGCTGTTGTGTACCTCTTGCTGGTTGCAATGATAGAAGAGAAAGAATATGTCTAGATTCCTTCTGCCTGAGATCTGCCCTTTTGGAATAAATGAGGGACTCAGTTTACTTTTTGCTCACATGCTCCATTTACACGACCATGACCAAGACTGAATTTAATAAAACAGAAAAAAAAATTTATTCTATGTCTAGGGGTGATGCAAGTGAATAACTCCATCACATACTACTTTAACATCAGAAGGAATACCCGGGTATTAACAATAAATATCTGTCTTTTGTTTTGTAAGCCACATCAGAATGTTGCCATATGTATTTTCCATTGTGGTGAGGCATTTGTGCATCTGAGATGCGGTACCACCTGAAATGACTGACAGGGCACACCCACCAGGTAGCCGATTGCTCAACACATGTTGATTTCACCTTTTTCTTTTTGCTTGGCGTCAGTGTAGCCAGTGGAGTGTGTGATGTTTTTTTCCTCAGTCAGGAGTGGCTTTGATTGTGGCCCTGGTGATCTGTCTGAAGTGATGACACACTTGCAATGGGCAGACATCCAACGATCAATCAATATCCTCTCCGCATCCCCATTTAGCTGCCTGTGAGTGTGTTTTAAAGGACATCGTGTCCTTTAAAAGCCAGGCATGGTGGCACATACCTGCAACCCCAACACTTGGGAGGCTGGTGTGAGTGCTGGACCATCCATGCTGCACAGTCAGACTCTGGATGGAACTCTAACCCAGCCTGCACTCCCTTCAAGGCAAAGCTGTTTGTCTCTCTCTGAGTTTGCATATAAGGTAGAAGCGATTTGATAGTGGATTTGCTGGTTTTCCTTCATAGCCGGGACCTTTGCTTGCAGTAGCAACACATAAAACACTGATAGGGATTTCCAAAAAATGCATAAGCGATCCAGTGAGATAGGTCATCAAAGCGGTGGCTTGTGGCCAGTAGGAAAGGACCTTAAGTGATAAGGAAGGGTTTTCAAAGAATATTGAAGGGGTGGGAATTATCTTCAAACAAGCAGAGACACCTGTATCTCTTTAGCAGCCTGTGTGAGAAGTGGAAAGGACACACTCTTGCCTTTGGGGTGTCAGGCAGTCAGTGGCACCTTAAAAATAACTGCCACCGGATGAGGGACAGGAGGAAAAAATAAACACTGCTAACAAAATCATTAAGGAAGGAAGGAAAAGAAAAGCCCACGGAAGCAGTCATGTGTAGCATAAATATAGAAAAGCGCTTTTCCAGAGGCACACTAGGAAAAACCCAGACCCAAATATACTGTAAGTTATCCAAGGAGAGAGACAATGGTCCAGTAGGCTGAGATGATATCTGTTGTCCAAAAGAAAAGCCCCACACAGGAAAGATGTGTTGAAAAGTAGAACTAAATCGCTAACCAAAATCTGTGTCTGTAGTGGTAACTCGGGCATTGAAAATTATAAAGTGGTATGGGAAAGCCAAGGGGACCTGGAGACATTTTCAGAGTGTGATAGACAGGGAGTCACCAACTCTTCCCACAACTGACACCAACAAACAGCTGGAGAGTTTTGGAAACTCTTTAGCCAAATCCTAATTACTCTTATTTTTTACACGGGAGGGGGCAGAGTATAAAGGTATAGATATTCTTTAGGTCATTGGCTACGAAGATTATGTAATTGTTTATTTAACATTGCAAACAGATCTCAGCCCTTGTGTAGCCTCAGTTAGACCAGTGTCCATCAGGTAGTAAATGTTTTTAAGGCTTTGTAAGCCATTTGGTCATTTGGTGGCACAAAAGCAGCCTCCAGCAGTCTGTAAGTGAATGAATGAGTGTGGTGGGGTTCCAATAAACCTTTATTTACAAAACAAGGGCTGTACTTGGCCCCTGGATAGAGGGTACCAACCCCTGCTCGATTGCTTGCCTGCAAGCCCCAGGCTTGCTTCCTGGTGGTAAATAGTGATACTTGCTTTGTATTCTGATCATCGAAGATAAAGAGTCATTATCACGAGTCTTCAGAACTTTATAGTGTCTCTTTGCTTTCAGTGAGCCAGGTAAGCCAAAGTACTTTCAGAGAGTATACACCTTTTCTGAAACATGCCAGCTAGCATTTTCAGAGAGAGCTTTAATGTACTTGACATATTAATGACATACATATTTAGTGTTTAAAACCTAATGTTTTCTGCATTTCAGTAAAAACGCTTGTCTTAGGGTCATCATTGCTTCAACAAAACACCACGACTGAAAAAGCAAGTTGGGGAGGAAAAGGGTTTATTTGGTTTACACTTCCATATCACTGTTCACCGTTGAAGGAGGTCAGGACAGGAACTTAAACAGGGCAGGAACCTGGAGGCAAGAGCTGATGCAGAGGCCAAGGAGATATGCTGCTTACTGGCTTGCTCCTCACTGGCTTGCTCAGCCTGCTTTCTTACAGAACCCAGGACCACCAGCCCAGGAATGGCCCCACCCCCAATGGGCTGGGCCCTCCTCCATCTGCCTACAGCCCAATCATATGGAGGCATTTTCTCAATGGAGGTTCTCTCCTCTCAGATGACTTTAGCTTGTGTCAAATTGACATGAAACTAGCCGGCACAATGATCTATTCTGGGTTTCTAAGCTACACACTCACTTCAACTTCACTCAAGGGAATCCCAGCCCCCAAATCACCAGGTCTTGACAGTCAGGTCACCCAGTGACATCTTCTGGAGACCTTCAGTCCAGTGGCACCACGAAGACTTCAGGGAAGAACTTCTCCTGTTAGCAGCTCTATAAACCACACAGGTATGGTCTACCTCAGAGTTAAGTTTTATGACAACTAGAACCAAATGGAGTTGAATTACTGTTTTGGGGGAGAAATGACAGGGGCTAAGAATGTCACTACATTGGCAGCTAGATTTGACATTTCTTCCTTGGGATTATGGCTTGCTTGGGTTGATTAGTAGAGATACCACTTGATTTTTGTCAAATATCAGTGTTTATCTCTTGATAATATCTCTGTTTAACAAACTACCCTATGGTGATGCCTTACTCTTAGTTTCCATGGCTACATTCAATTTTTTATTTCAATTAGCAGATGACATTTGTCCCTACCACTCACTACCCACTCCCTATTTCTTTTTCCCATAAAAAAGGGTCTATTCAATATCTTGGCTTTTTGCTCAACCTTATATTCTTTATCCAGACTCTGGATGTAAGAGTGGTTAGAAAATTGGAAGGGTGTTTTCTTTGCTTTTGAGTCTTGAAGGGTGTCTAGAATGATGCCTTGCAAGCAACTAGCATCTGCAGGTGTTTCTTACTACCTCTGAGGATGCTTATAGTCTTCAACTCAGGAGCTGCCCTGGGTTTAGGTGTGAGTGCCGAGTCACTGTACACAGTCCCAGTATGAACATGAAAACACACTGGCATTTTTACATCTGCCTCCCCTCCAGCTTCGACAGCCTCTCTAGTTATCTGTTCTGCTCCCACCTCTGGTCTTGCTTGAAGACACATTGGTCCGTAGAAGCTGGCTCTGAGGCACCAGCCACTGTTCAACAGCATCAAGTGTTCCTTTTTGAACCCCAAATACTGTTTTTAGAAAATAAAGCACGGGTGAAATAAGACCTGCTGCTCAAGTTAGCTTGACCCTGCCTCTTGCCATTTTCCCTGACCTCTAGAGCTTTGTAGAATGCTTTATACTTGGAAGATTTTTAAATTTTTTATTTTATTTCATTATTGTCTTTTCTATTCAAATACTTGGGTTTTTTTTTGTTTTTGTTTTGTTTTGAGAAAATTAGCTTTTTGATATATTGAAGAAAAAACAATAAAAAGTAAGGAATGAGGCTGAGCAGTGGTAGCACATACCTTTAATCTCAGCACTTGGGAGGCAGAAGCAGGCAAATCTCTGTGAGTTCGAGGCCAGCCTGGTCTATACAGTGAGTTCCAGGACAGGCTCCAAAAGCTACACAGAGAAACCCTGTCTCGAAAAAAGCAAAACAAAGCAAAATAAATCAAAACAAAGTAAGTAATGGAAAATGTATTACTTTCGTTAAAAATTTTTTTCATCCTGTTTACCCATGTTTTATAACCAGATTTATATGTGATAAAACAATGAGTTTTGATAAAATAATTTTGAGTAGATTAAAAGGGAATATAATTGAAAACTAAAATATTTTGTGTTGGACATGGTAGCCCACACCTGTAGTCCTAGCACTCATGGAGGCAGGAGGATGGCCAGGTGTTCCAAGCCAGCCAAGACTACCTACCTAGTTTAGTGGTAGTGGTGGGGGAGACCCTGAAGACAAACAAAACAAAACAAATCAATCACATAAATCAACCCCAAACCACTTTATAAAGAAAAGAAAAACGTGTTTCTCTGACTCCAGTGATTGGCAGGGCGTCTCTATTTCTTGGATTCGACACTTCTAGGTCATGTTTTCTAGAAGAATTGTGAAGGAAGAGATGTAACGGAAGCATGAAACAGCTATGAGTCTGATGCCTTGAGAGCTGTCAAAATCTACAAATTCTAGAAGATCACTGTTGTTTTAAAAAGCACCAGGTTTATACAGATCCTATGCTGGGTCCTGTTCCAACACTGAAGGGAGAAAAACCTGGAGAGACGACTTAGAGAGAAGCAGCCCTTCTGCTGACAGGGCACGAATTCCAAGAGGGAGGGTAACAGTGCTGAGCTGTGCTCAGGCCTTCCCTCCCAAGCCTGACTATTGTGCATCTTCTCTGGGTTGCTCGTTTGGACTCCTTACTCTCAGTGACAGATACACCCTGGCCTCTCACCTGGGAAAGCATATCCTCTCAGTGCTGAATCCCTGTCCCCTTCAGCCCTGCTTCCTCTCAGCTGAGTTTCAGAAGGTAATAGCCTTTCTTTGGTGTTCTCCCTTATCTCTCGTATTAGTTGTCTTATCGGCTTTTTTTTTTCTTTCAATTAATAAATCTAGTGGATTTTTCCAGTTTCCCCCCTCTCTCCTTCCCTCTTGCTGTCTTTCTTTTCAATGCCAGATTTGATTTATATTTTTTTTTTGCATACATCTATCTCTTTCAATAGAGTGTATGTTCCAGGAGGACTGAGATGGTATTTAATTCAAAACTTTAAGATGACCACAGTGCCTGGCCTATGCAAGTTCTTAAGGGATGTTTGTTAAATAAATAGATTACTCCTCATTGGACCAATGACTTTCAGGAATGTGGGACTAACGGCATTTATATAGACTTGTATTGTTGTTTTATTTAAACGATGTGGTCTGTCTTTCCACATGGTTTGGCTTTAAGGGACTCATTTCCTGTTTCTTTTAAATGTTTTTTTTTTTTTTCTTCTCTGAAATCCTTTTGCTCTGAAGTCCGTCTCCCCACCCCCATTCTGCAAGTTCAGTCCCTTTTGCAGGAGGTCTCAACCTTCAGGGGCCTCCCTGTCCAGGCTGGAGGTAAGGCCCTCTATTCCATTGTTTGCTTAGCCGCCTGGGTGGTTCCCACTTTGCAAGCAGAGGAAGCAGCTAAAAGCCAACCCTGGGGAGCCCAAATGTGGCCTCTCCATGCAGGCAGCTGGTGTTGGCTCAAAGTGCAGCAAGGACCAGGGCCTTCCTCCAGGGCAGCTGCTGCACATCTTTCCCAGAAGGCGTCCTCTTCAGTTGTGTGCTTTCTACTCACCCCCCCCACCACTATTTTTTTTATACTGAGGATGGAACCTAAAGCGGCCCCCTTCTGCTAGGCAAGTCTTCTCTCGTTGAGCTGCACACCCATCCTTCTTTTCACTTCTGAGACAGTCTCCCCGCGTCGTGTCAGTCTGCCGGCCTTGGACTCACTCTGGAGCACAGGAAGTTCTTAAACTTGTGATCCTCCTGTCTCAGCCTCCCAAGTAGCTAGAATGCCAGGCCTATACTACTGGATTTGGTTTCATTTATTTATTTTTATGGGTGATCATAAACTGATATAACCACACTCCAAATATTTGAAATTACAATGGGGGGAAAAAAACCTTCATGTAATCTCCATATCTTCAAATGGTCTCTCACAATTGATTTTTTTTTAAAGTGTGATTATGGTAGTTTCTGCTCCTTTTATTTACTGGGTCCCAAGTGTTCTGACACTGTCATTTTCCATCAGGACACTTTTGGGTTATATTTTCTTATTGGGGGAAATCTCAAGCCATAGTTATCCTTTGGAGAAATGCTCTTCAAGAATTTGGTTTATTGTTGCTCAGGAAGCCTGTGGCTCAGAGAGTTCTGACAATACCAGATAATCAGGCTGTTTATGGGTAACAGCTGCCACCTGAATTTGGTTTTCCCACAAATGAATGTAAAAGCTACCACATGAACCAAACTGCTTTTCTAGAGCAAAATTTATGCACTGTAACTGAGTAATAGAAACCTTGAGAGATAATTAGATATGCAGATGGAAATTTTATGCTTCGATATGGATTTATGCTTTAAAAAAATACGTACGTTATTAACAATTACTAAAAGTTTAAAATACCCGAATGTCTTAGTCTGTTTTGAATTGTAACAAAATACCTGAGGCTGAGCCCTTAATGAGTAAAAAAAGGTAAATTGACTTCTGATCCAGATATGACCATCTTCTAAAAACTGTGGGGGGTCCAAGCAGAAGATGTCAGTCTCCAGTTCTGCCCGGCCCTCCCATCCCCACTCCCTGACACTTGCATAGCAAAACACAGAGGGGGGAAAAGAAATGCCCATATGAAAGGAAGATCAAGCAGATGAACATTCAACAGTTTTCTCCCTTGAGAAGCAATTCAAGTCTGTGGGGTCCCACCCAGCTTTCAAGACCAGCATTAACCCTTCCATGAGGATGGACCATGTCCTATTCCCCCACCACCAAGTCCTACCTCCCTACTCAACATTGCTATCCTTCCAATCCAGCTGTCAGTGCATGGACCTCTGGAGAACAACATCCTAACCATCACACCAAGACTCTGGGAATGAACACACATGAAAGAACAGAGCAGGATAATTTGAGAAGGAAGATAAGCAGAAATTGAAAACGGGAGAAATGGATGTTAGGTTATGAGCAAAGCATGCATCAAATGAACTCCAGATGCTTTCCAATTGTTCAGAAAACACCAGAACAAAGGCAAGTGAATTGTGAAGAATTGCTTCTGCAAGACACAGCTGGTCAGAGCTGACACCGGGGAGCAAGGACGCCGGTGGCCTTCACTGTCACCACGGCTCCCTTGTTAGAGTCCTCTTATTCCTTTGATTTAGGGTGGTAGAAAATAACAAGGTCTTATATAGCCCTGGCTGGCCTTGAACTCCAAATCCTCCCTCCATCTTTCAAGTGCTAGGATCACATAACAAGCAAAAAGGAGTCTTAGGTCCCCAATTAGGAACCTGGTTTTGCATTTATTTACAAGTTTTCTGCCCTTGCCACTATGATCCTCTCAGCCTTAGTGTATGGAAGAGGAAACTCGGTCTGTGCTCTTTGCTTCTCTTTTTTTATGGGAAGGTGGAATATGGAGAACAGAACTTTTGCTGCCTGTTGTAGCCAGAAGCTATTGTTGAATTTTACCATAATCGGACTCCTGAGAAGACAGAACCTTCTGTGAAGTGTCATGGACTAGCTGTGACATTGCAGGTCTCACAAAGGATTGGTATTTTCTATCCTGTGGAAAGAAAGCTGGATTAATTGATGGTCCTCATTAATGCTTATTACATGCATTTGCAGGCCTAACCTTAAGCCTTTGATGTCCCCCAGACTAGGGACAGAGCAGAATTACAGGTCCTGGCCCTGGCTCTATAGTAGTTGGGGTTAGTGGCTGGGGGCATGTATTTGGTTCTGACTGAAGAGTTATGAGGGATGATATCATCCAGTATTTCCAGACTGATCACTCATTATCATTATAATTACTTTCCAAAGCTCTCTTGTCCCTTCTGCTATGATGACTGGTAAGGTGTGAGACAATCACTAATCAACCAATGAAGAGACACGGTGTAGAGTGTTCAGCTAATTTGGGATGGACATGTACAGGGGTGAGCAGTAACTCTTTGTTATAAAGAAAAATCTAGTTTTAAACTAAACATAATGCAGCCTATTTGACTTGATAAACATGTTAATGAAGAAAACATGGGGCTGAACCTTCACATGGACTGGCTCATTTAGATCCTCACAAGAACACAATGTGATAAATGCTCTTATTAATGGATGCTCTTATTATTAGATCTTACTAATACACCGTTAATAGAGGAGGAGACAGAATTAAAGAGCTTAAATAATGTTTCAAAAGCTTCCTACCTTGGAAATGGCAGGTCTGAACTTTGAACTCAAGTTTTCTCTGACAAAACCAAGATACTATTATTTCCAGAGCATTCCTTAGAAGATAAAATGCTACGACAGCTCAGGGAGTGGTGATTAACTCACCCCTTTGCACTCTGGAAGAAACAGTCAGTTGTCAAGTTCTCAGCCTGCTCTCCTATCCAGGTAGCAGGAGGCATTCCCCCCCCCACCCCGCCCCTTGAGTCCCCTCTCCTGCAGCGGGGTGCATACCTAGAGCCTCCCTATGCCCCACGTGGTTGACCGGCGACAGAGTAGCACCTTTGAGTAAGCAAAGTCGCAGTGCAGAAGAGACCAGAAAGTCAGCTTTGGTCAATTAACGTATTTGTGATCTTGAAAAGGTTAATCTCTGTCTCTCTCAGCTTTGGTTTCTTTTTTAGTGAAATGGGGGAAAGTTGTCGAGTCCAATTCAGAGCCTAGCGTCAGGAATGAGGGAGGCAGTGTGTAAAGAGATTAGCACCCTCCTCCCCCCACCCATATCTTCAGAATAACCAATGCAGTCACTCTACATACGAACATTTTGAAGGTTTTCATTCCCGTGGAGAGGAAAGAGGTCTTCTTGGAGAGAGGCCAGTGGTGTTCAAAACGCCGGAAGTAAGAGAAACACAGGAGCAATTCTCACGCACTGGAGGGGAGGCCTCTTTCAATATAAGAAGAAAAGTAAATCTACTTGGTGAATAATAATTTTTCCTGGTGATTTTCTTTTTGAAAATGGTCGTTATGTTTTTACCTTGAGGGTGCCTTTTGCTATTTGCGGAGATGAACCAGCTTCCGCCGAGGTGAACCAATCCTTTCCCCTCTCAGATCTTATCTGCTTCTTATCTGTAAGATGGATAGATTGGGGCCAGTCTCCCCAGTGTCTGGTGGCTGTTTGATCCTGCCATGCCCTGTTGCATCCGCTGGGGAGGAATGTGTCTGGAGCCTGTTTCTGTCTTGGGTTGTGGAACCCAGCCTGGAGGGGCTTCTTCAGAATGAAGGAAAGGGGACCCAGACTCGCTTCTGTTCAATGTTAGAGTCCTGTAGCTTTCTCTGGTCGGGCCTAACGCATGGGACCAAAGGAAAAGCTCCGGGAGTCTGCAAACACGGTTGCAGAGCAAGTGCGTTTTCTTTGCATTCCCCCCACCCCCTCCGCGGTAGTGCAGCAGAGAGGACCAACAAACAGCAGCAAACGATGTTAATTGCGAAGCCCCAGCCCCAGACTTTAACCGAGAGAGATGTTTGAATTCTGGAAAACCTTAGGGATAAGCCTCGCAATTATGTACTTAGTCACAACCAGAGGGGAGGAACTTTGGAGGCACTGGATTGAAGAGACACAAAAGTCAGGAAGTGACCCTTTCGTGGGGACTGCAGAGGCCACAGAGGAGAAACAAAGTCCCCTCACAACAGGGAAGACGGACCGTACCATCCCAGGGGGCCGGAGTAGGGAAGAGGGCGTTGGAAACTGACATCCTCGCTCTCAAGGAGCCGGCGAGGACACGGGATTTCCCGGCTGAAAAGCCCCAGTGTCTGCCTGTCCCGGCCCAGCCTCTCCCCTGCCGTGGAGGCCTGGGTACCGCAGCCCGGGGGCGCCCTGCATCACCACTCTGTGAGCGGGCGGGGCCCTGCTCCCCAGCCTGGGGATGGATGGCGTGCCCTAGCCAGCCCATCTGCGGCCACGGCTGGTCCGGGAGGAAGCCGTCCCCGGGGATGAATGGGGCTTTGTTCGCTGCCAGCCGCGCTCCCCTCGCGGCCCGGCCAGGCACAACGGAGGCAGTATGCGACAGGCATGGAAATGAGCCGCGGGCTCTCCCCTCGCAGCGCCCAGGAATGCTGGCCAGCCGGAAAGGAGCCCTCGCCGGGGACCCGCTCCCGCGCCTCTGAAACCCCATTGAGAAGGGCTCTTTGAAGCAATTAAAGCGTGTTTCACGGCGGCCTGGGAGGGGGCCCGGGTCGGCCAGCTTCTCTTTTACCCTCCTTCCCTGTCCTACCGTGTTTGTGCACCTTGGTGTGGCGGGTTACCTAGAGACCAGGCCAGAACCAGCTCCCTCTCATGCAGAGATTCTGTAACCTCACAAAAGCGTCCCCATAAACAGATTGCTTGTCACCAGGGGGTGGGGGTGTGTGTGTGTGGCGGGGTGGAACCCAGTTTGGACCTGATCCAAGCTGACCTGCAGAGCCTGGGTTCCTGCTTTCAAAGGCCTCTTTGCTGGGCTCTACACCCACCTGCCCTTGCTGTCAGGTTTGGGCGGGACAAGAAATCGCCTCTGGACAAGGAAGTCCTGAGGCTGCGGCTCAGCATTTTCCATTTTCTCAGTGGCGGGGTGGGTTGTGTTCAGGTCTAGAAGTGATGTCACAGCCAGCCCTGTGAGTGATGTAACCTGCACATGTTGAAGGACTAGGACCGGGCGGCTATTTTGAGACTCTTGAGTTCCTTCCTTCCTCCCTGGAGACAAGTGGGTAACTGTGGAGAACTCACAAAGCCGCCCTGGGTACAGCGGTTTTCGTCTGTTCCAGTGAAAAATCCTAAGGCCGGAGAATCGACGCCATAAAAGCGGGCGTGCTTGTGAAATTCTTTCTAATTTGGAGGTGGGCACATGTGGCAAGTGTGTGGATTGGAGCCCCAGTAACATCTATGTGAAAAGGTTTCACTGAGTTCTCTGTTTGGTTGACTTTATACCCTTTTTCCTTGAGACTGATAGTTAAAGCGTGCTTCTTCTCCAGCAGGTGCTTCCTGGAGAACATGATCCCTTTGTTGTCTCGGTGTTTGTTGTATGTTTTTGAGACAGGGTCTTGATGATGTTGTAGTCCAGATCCGACTGCCTCTGCCTCCCAAGTGCTGGATTTACAGGCATGTGCTGCCTTGACTGTCAGGATTCCTGATCCCGTGGTTTGTTGTTGTTTTGGCGGGGGAGTTGGGGTAAGGTTCTGTGTTCGGAGCAGATCCTTAACAATGCCTGTCAGCGCTTAGCAAATACAGTCGATGACTCCACGAATGCAGCCAGATCCCCTGTTGTTGTTGTTGTTTGTTTGTTTGTTTGACCCTTATAACTCCAAACAAGAAATAGGGAACACAAGATGGACCTTTAGTCCCCAGGATCCTGGGTTAGGGAGATGTTGAGAAGTTTGAAGGGGAGGTTAGGGAATATTTTTGAGAGCAAAGGCATGCCTCGGGTGTTTCCTGAAATGCCCCAGATGAGAGTGGAGCACTCAGGTGGAAGAGTCATTCTTTCCAACTTTGAGGATGGTTAGTTCTGGCTAACGTGAATCATGTTTTACGTCAGCAAGGACTGTGCCCAGCCCATCATTCATTCTTTAAGCATGCCATGGAAACAGGATGGCAGGAGTAGTGGCTGTGCATGGGAAGCATCATTGCATCTTATATGCTTCTCCAGTGTGTCTCCATGGTGACTGTTACTTTGGGCTTGGCTTGTACTTCTATTTGGTTACTTTTTTCGATGAGGCCCGGAATGTGTGGATTTTTTTTCTACACACACACACACACACACACACACACACACACACACACACAATCAGTTAATAGGTAAATGAACACAAGATGGAAGAGAATGCCCTACCTCAAGGATTACTCTGGGCATCTACAATGATGCCATCAATGATGGCATGGTAAGCAAATGCAGGCTCTTCTCCTACTCTCTCTCTCTCTGTCTCTGTCACACACACACACACACACACACACACACAAACACAAGCAATGGGTATCAGAAAGTCCACTTTGAAAATGGTGCTCTGGTGTTTCCTTATTCACCAGGGTATAGTTTGACCACCAGCACACTGCTGTGCATAATAACTTCCTCTCTCATCGTAGGGTTTCATGTGACTGTCATCTGGTCGCCATTTTGCCTTCATATGGACAGCATGCCTGACAGCTGAGATTCTTTCCCCACTGTTTCATTCTGTTTGACCATGTAGACACAAACAGCACAGCGTAAAGCCCCACAGAGGAGATGGCTCTGGGCTAGAATGCAGGCCACACACTAGCATGAGAACAGCGCCCCTCGCACAGCAGACCTGGGGAGTTTTCTCGAAATCATCTAATAATCCTGTTTCATGTTGTTTATAGCAGCTTTTCCTGCCTTCCAGCTTGGTCATGAGCAGGCAGTGGTTTTAGCAAATGTTAATGATCCAAAGGAGATCGCTACAGGCAAGAGTAGAATGTTCTTGCCAGGTGCGGTGGGTGGTACACACCAGTACTCTTAGCACTTGGGAAGTGGGTTGAGTGTTCAAAGTTTATCCTCAGCTACATAATAAGTTTGAGGCCAGCTCAAGGACACATGGAAACCCTGTCTCAAAAGAAAATAAACGACTCTAAAAAGGTGAGGCAATTTATTTATGGCCACTAATCAGAATTAGGCTTGTTTCTTCAGTCTCCTCATCCCTGAAATAGGAAAAACTTCAGGCCTCTGAGGTTCTAAGCTGGGTGTGGGTTCTACAGCTGCACTGTAGGGACCAGACTCCTCTGAATACAAGGAGACAGATGCAAACTGCATTTCCCAATCTGATAAGATCACAATGGCTCTATCACACATTGCTTTGCCTTTTTTTTTTTTTTTTTTTTTTTTGTTTTCCTTTGGCAAGTATGAATTATCGGCTTTTTTTTAGAGCCTTGTAATTTGACCATTAGCTAGAAAAATGCCCAGAAGATCTCTCCTTTATGTACCAGCTGACCCATGACCTTAATGAGGCGTCTCTAGAGGGTAGGATTAAGAGTTTTATTTGTCTTGTGTTTGGGGTTAAAAAAAGGGAGGGGCTGCCTCCTTCAACAGTCTTTGGTCCCTAAAATAGCCCCCACTCCCCCGCCAGCAGTGCTATTTACTCAGTCTCTGGGCTACTAAGTGTAGGGGTGGTCCTTGTTGACTTAAATGAGTCCCTGCAGCTAGGTGGGGCTCTCTGGAGCCCTTAGTCATGTGAGGTTGCCAGGGTAACTTAATGTCTCTGGCGCTGGAATGCTTTACGAAGTACAAAGAGGAGACTACAGAGCACATTACAACTTACAGTCATGTGTTCAATAACATGCCATCTTTTAGTAATGGGGCTTTTATTTTTACTTTATTTTGTGGGATTGAAAGATCAGAAGCCGGAAATTAGCTGGAAAGGATAAAGAAAAGGAGAATTTAAAGGGATGGAGGTGGGGGGGGTGGGGGGACCGGCTATTTCTGTTCCTTATGCGGGTAATGGCTAAGCAAAGAGAACATCTGGCCTGGAGCAGGGCTCTGCAACATCTGGCCCAGAGCAGGGCTCTCTGCAGTACTGCTTTTAATTACCCAGTCATTTGGTCTCTTGCTAGATTAGTGGCCGTGGAAGCAGCTCAGATCTCCGAACTGACAGGCCTGGAGAGCTCTAACTTAGGCTGCCACATAGTCAGAGGGGAAACGCGGAGCTTCCGGTTTCATATTTAAACCAGGATTGACTCATAATTGTAGCTGTCAGGAGTGTGATGGAGACATTATGTAATCTGGTTCTTATGGTGATATGTGTTTAAGGTTTCTGCTCTGTAAATTCCAGGGGAAATTTTGTGCCCATTGAGGGAGAGCTTGCTGACTGACTGACTGCTCTGTGGTGTGCCTGGGCAGGGTAATGATAGTGCAGTCACAGGTTCCTAAGTCTGCCTGAGTCCAAACATGAATGAATCTCCCCCCTAAGAGGCCTTCCTGATTTTCCAGAGACTTTAAGTGTGGATGAGGTTAGGCAAAACCTGGCAAACTTTGAAGACGCTGCTGGTCCAGTGGGAAATTTAATAATGGCAAGACATTCAGGTCTGTACATTTTTTGTTTTTGGTTTTTTTTCCCCCCGGGCCACATAGCTGCCTTTTACTGCTTCCTGTCATTTCTAGCCTCAGAGATCTGGAAGTGGTCACCAGATGCTTCTGGAAACAAAGCTCTGGGGCTGTGGATCATTTGTTCCATTTTTCTTCCATTTGCTACTTGCTTCTCAGAGGCTCTGGGGCCTCTGGGGATGGGTGTGCATTGATTGCAGGGAGCTAGGGGAGGCTGGAGACAGGCCCAGCATTTGCTGCCACCAACAAAACAATAAAACAAAACAAAACAAAAACCCAAACAACAAAAAGAGAAAAGAAAAATTCAAAGGAGCCTGTTTAAAGTGATGCCAACATGTTTGCTGGCGGGGGGTGGGGAGGTGGGGGGGTGGGGAACGGGGGGGACGGGACACATGGGACGGACTTGTTCTCAGCACCCAACAATGCACATTCCGTGGATGTGATGAGAAGAATTCACTGACAGAGTATCATTCCCACACCAGAGAAGTGATAAAGATTAAGTCAAAACGTAAAAGGCAAGCGGAGTGGGTTAACTTGTTCCTGGAGAGAGAAGAGTGGTTAGGAGATACGAGGACCAAGTCGCTGACCTTCTCTGACTGGCACAACTCCGTAACTCTGTGTACCTTTCCTCCCTCTCCTGGAGTGTCCCCCATGCCACTAATACTTGGGTTTTTTTTGCTTTTTATATCCATCGAAGATGACATTGGTATGTATAAACTGTCATCAACATCGTAAGTTATCACCATCATCAGCACCGTATCCCTGTCCTCACCACCGCCATCATCAACACCATTCCTATCATTACCACTCGTCACCATCACGATCACCATCATCAGCACCATCACTATCATCATTGTCACCATTATCCCCGTCACTAGGAGTAGCACTATTACCACTTATATTGTAACAGACTGGAGCCAAGTGGGCTCCGTTACAATTTCTGAGCAGTCAGTTACAATTTCTGAACAACAACAACAACAAAAAGAACAACTGGGATAATTGGGTATTTTCCCATGAGCTTTGGAATGGGCAGTGACCTCTTTGCAAGATGGCAAGGCCAGTACTTGCTGCTTTGTCCTACCACCAATTCAGAATTTTTGCTTAAAGTCATTCCATGATAGACATAGCTTGTGTTATTTCTGAGATTTGTTTTGTTTTGTTTTTTTGGTTTTTCGAGACAGGGTTTCTCTGTGTAGTTTTGGTGTCTGTCCTGGAACTCGCTCTGTGGACCAGGCTGGCTTCGAACTCACAAAGATCCGCCTGGCTCTGCCTCCCGAGTACTGGGATTAAAGGCGTGTGCCACCACCGCCTGGCAATAGCTTGTGTTATATGACAAGCTTCCTTTGTCTTTCAACTTTAGTCACCCAGCTCTAAACATCCAGTTGATAAGGGAAAGTATTTTAATAAAAGAATATACTTAAGATACTTTGTACATATTTGTACATATAGAAATAGGTATTTCCAGAAACAATTTAAACCTTTCCCTGTTCTTTCACAGTCTCAGGCTGAAACATCTTTAGTAGGAAACATTGCTAATGTGACATGATTTCTTCTCTCCCGTGAGGCTGAAGTTTTATATGACTATTATACAGTCACTGTAGCTGGTAACATTATCAGGTGACTGATGGATGATGCATGGATGGGTAATTTCATGAGTTGTCTAGCCTGAGTTTATTCATTCTCCCAGTCATTGAAATGAAGAGATTGGATGTGATTCCCATTGAGATAATTCAAGGACAGCTATCTTTGTAACGGATTTTTTTTTTCTATCAGAAAACAAGGTGCTGTTTTGTCTGTTCTTTTCTTTTTTCTTTTTTTTTTTTCTTAGACTAGAAGCTTCAAGTGGACTAGGGATCGCTCCTGCAATCAAAATCTACAGGAAACAGTAGTTGATGACGACAGGACATACTATCCGGGGCCCTGAATAAGTGAAGCTAAGCATTGGATCTAGGTGCCAACAAGACACCTGCCTTTGCAACCTCTTCCCATGCCTCTATCCCATCCCAGGTTTCCATCTTCAAGAAAAGAGTTAACCAGGGACCCAATGACTAGAACTAATATATAACCTTTGATTAAAAAAGAATGGGGAGGGGGTAGAAAAGAGGTGGGGGGAGGGAGAGCAAACTGTAGTTGGTATGTAAAATAAATAAAAAATTTAATAATTTCGTAAAAAGGACTGATAAACCTCTATATCATACTTTATTTGATACTTAGGGTTGGAAATAAATATACAGTAGTGGAAGCTTGCTTTCCTTCAGCCTTTACAAACTAGCTCATCAATGTGTTTCAGGTTGTCCTCGAACTCTTTTCATTGTTTGCCTACAAACAAATTTCAGATTCTGGGCTGGAGAGATGGCTCAGCAGTTAAGAGCACTGGCTGTTATTCCAGAGGTCTTGAGTTCAATTTCCAGCAACTAGAGAGTGGCTCACAACCATCTGTGATGAGATCTGGCGCCCTCTTCTGGCCTTCAGGCGTACATGCAGACAGAACACTGTACACATAATAAATTAAAAGAAATCTTAAAAGAAATGTTTAAAAAAATTTCAGATTCCTTATGGAGATGTTCAAGGTCTACCACAATCTGGTTCCAAACTATCCTTATGATTTTATTTCCTGCGGCTCCCAGGTTGCCCACTTCAGTTTTTTTTTTTTTTTTTGCTTTTCCATATTGTATGGACACATACAACAGTCATTTTACATGGCTCTGTGTTTCCATATTTTCTCTCTTTCTATACTTTATGTTCTACTTACTTTTGTGTGTTCATGTGTTACTTATTTTATACTGACACAGACAACTTAGAAGGAAGCTTCTGGGTGGTCAGACTTTCATTTCCATAGTTATCGAAAGGAGGATTGTTTCGCTCATGGTTTCCGAGGTTTCAGCCCATGGTTGTACTTGAGCAAAGATAGGTAGTAAGACTATGTGAGCCCCATTACCTCACGGAAACGTGGAGATCAGAGGACAACCCATGAGAGCCAGTTCTCTGCCTCCACCCTGTGGATCCTAAGGATGCAGCTCAGGTTGTCAGGGTTGGCAGCAAATGCCTTTACCCAGTGAGTCATCTGGTCAGCCCTAGTCATGGTACTCAGAACAGTTAAGTCTGTTAAAGAATGGAAAAGAGAGAACTTCAGAGGGTCCCGACAACTGACACCTTTAATTGATTGCACAGTTGTTTCTTCCTAAAATTGCTTAGCTTAGGGTTCACTTCCCATTCTTGGGACCAAAAAAAGACTTGGAACCTGGTGCAAAGAGGGTTCCAACCACGTCTGGCAATGAGGGTGGTTTTGGTCCTCACTGTTACTGGGATAGGGATGAAGGTGAAGGTGAATAAATTCATATTCTGAGTTAGATGGAGGTTTGTGGCATCATATCCACAAGTTGTTAAGAGCGGCTCATTGTCTTTCTGACTGATGTGTCCACCTTGGCCCTGCTTTGATTTGACTGTACAATAATGGACTCATCCAGACTGCTTACCCAGGCCTCCCCATTGTATGAGCTTTAGGTTTGACTCTGAGCCCAACCCCTTCCCCAGTCCAAACTCTCTCTCTCTCTCTCTCTCTCTCTCTCTCTCTCTCTCTCTATATATATATATATATAATATATATATATATATATAATATATATTATATTATATACATATACATACATATATATATCCATCCTTCTTTCCCCACCTACCCTGTGTCTTCCTCTCTCTTTCCCTCCTCTCTCCCTTCCAACCCTGTCCATTCCCTGTAAGATCTCTCCAAATTCTCATAAAATTTATATTTTCACTGTCACTTGTGGCTCATCAGACTCTTCCCCAAATTTGTACAAAGGAATCGTAAAACTCTTAGGAGTGTAATTGTCTGCTAAAGATTTGGAGACGTGACAGACAGGCATCCATGTTGCAACTAAACAAATAGTTTCAAATTTAATTTCATGGATCCTTCTTTTCAAGATGCTTCTCCACTGGCTCCTCCTTAGAGACTATCCACAATTCTCTCACCCTGTGAGATCCCCATTTGTAGTAACTCCTCCCACACTTCCTCTCCTTCCCTTCCTTCTCAGTGCCACTATGCTCCTTGCTGCTGAGGTCTCCTCCTCTTCCCCTTCCCTCTTTTTTCCTTTTCTTTGTTCTTCTCATTATTCCCCCTTTACTGCCTTTCCCTGCCCCACTTCCTCCTTCTTCTCAGATAGGGTCTCATGAAGCCCAAGCTAGCCCTACACTTGCTATGGAGCTGAAGCCGACTTGAATTTCTGACTCTCTTACCTCGGCCTCCTGGTTTATGCAGCACCAGACATTGAACCTATGCCTCTGTGGATGATAGAGTAGCACTCTACCAAATGAGCTACATCCCGAGCCCCAAGTCCAGAGGTTCTTACTTATCTCTCCTTTCTTTTATACCAAGATTGGATACCTACTTATGCCTTCAAGGTCATACCATCTTGTCCCCATGGCTATTTCCCCAATGAGGATGCTGTTGTGTTGTACCTGTTTCAAGAAACCCCCAGAGACCACCAAGGAGCTGGTTTCCCATGCAAACACATAAGGGTCCTTTTATTGTCAGGTTCAACCTGGGCCACCACATGGCAGATGGAAGGAAATGTGGTTGGGTCCATGAGCCCAGGTGTAGAGAGTTTTTATAGGGAAAAAACTACAAACTGGGAATTGGAAACTTGGGATTGGGTAGAAGGGATATGGTGCAAGGTGATTTTCTTGAAACTATTGGTCTAGACTTTGGGCATGAAACCACATTTGAAACCATTGGGTTAGACTTTTGGCAGGGAACCACAACCCGCTGAACAGGATTATCTGGATCTTGTTAAACTTTACTGCCCTGTATCTGTTCAAGTTGTCATGGCACATTCCTGAGATTCTTCCTGGAACTGAGTATAGCAGATGGTCTGAGATGGGGGCCTTTTCCCTAAGATGGAGCCTGTAAAGTCAAGTCTAAACCTTCATAGTTGTAATTGTTAAGAAAGTAGCAGCAGTACCTAGTAGCTATGACAACAGAGCATTTATTATTATGACAATAGAACAGAACCACACATTTGTTCCTTCCATGAGGAGCTCTTGTGTTGGGTTTCATCTAGTCCTCACCACAAGCCACTGAGGTATCATTAGTTTCATTTCAGTATTGAAGTCAAAGAGCAGAAAGGATTTTTTTTCCAAGAGAATCTTTAAAACCTAGTACTTATTGAGTTCTTTGTATTGATTCATCGACCTTCTACAAGTTAAGTATAGTCATCCTCACTTAAAGATAGTAACATTCAAAACAGAAAACAGGTGATTTGCTCAAATCCCCACAGTAAAGAATGAGCAGAGCTATGAAAGGTATTGATATAAAGATACCAACACAGCTTTGAAAAAGTTTGTTCCGAGTCAAATATGAGTGAACAGGAATTGGAGTTATTCTAAATGATTTGTTGTATTATGGGAAAGTTTACATGTATATAAGTCTCAGGAAAGGGAGTTATGAGTTGGCCTGTCTATAAACTGAACAAATAGAGTCACCAGGTAGGGAGGCTGCAGCAAGTCCGGGAAATCTATATTATTTCTGGGTTGACTTTCTCATTTAGGGTTGAGACTAGGTGAGTCCAGCTTAACCCTACATCCAAGAGTATTATCTGAAAGTGAAGAAGATGTTAGATCAAATAAAGAGGTTGATGACACATGGCAATGAAAAAGGGCCAGAGACCAAGACAGTCTGGGCTCTGAACCTGTACCATCCCAGCTCTCGGCAATCACTATGCTCTGCTCATTCAGCCGAAGCTAAGCAGGCTACAGAACCTTCACTGCAGACGTTGCTTCTTCAGGAACCTCCAGCTCACTGGGAAACTGGACAGTTAAGATCTAGAGCTCAGGGGCTTTTGAGAAAGTGATGGTGTGATTTGGCGTTCTCTCCCAAGTCTTCTGATGCAGATCCACAGCTCCTTCCCTAGAGAAGCTAATAGGTCAACCCGTTATCACATTTTAGATCCTTCTACCCCCATTTTACTTTTCCTTCATTGCATTGAGTTCTATCCAGTATGTTTCTTTTGTCTTTTCTTGATAGTGGGGGCAGTATGGGAGGTTGCAACATACGTGCTCATTCCCTCCGACCTTTTTTACTTATCCAGGTTTTGAGACAGGTTTCAATAAATTGCTCGTGCAGGCCTTGAAGTGTGGTCCTTTTACCTTAGCTTCCCAAGTAATAGGAATAGGAATATAGGCGTGCCTCATAGACCCAGGTTCTTTGTAGCATGTTATGTATTTAATTACTTTAAAAAAATGGAGTATCAGTTCCCTGGGGCTGATGTGTTTCTGTCTGTTTTGCTCACGGCTAAATTCCCAGGGGCTTATCTATTGCACGAAGTAGGTGCTCCACACGTAGTCCCTGAGAAAGAATATGTGTGGTTGCTGACATAAAGGACAAGTGTCCTAATCATGTCCCAGAAGTTACTTTGGTAACACTTCAGAATCTGTCCTTTCTTCTCCATTTCCAGTTTCCTTCCCCTACTCCTTTATGCAGAAGAGAAGCTGCTGTTTTTTTTTTTTTTAAAGTTAACTAGTCATGAGAGTTCCAAGTTCACTGTGAATTTCCAACTAGAGAAGAGAAGAGGATGTATGTCCTCAGACAGAGAAGGTCTGCTGAGAGCCCAGCCATCCTGGTCTTGGGGAGGAGGCTGATCATTAGGCAAGACAGTCAGCTGAAGATGTTTAATTCTGGAAACACTCCAGGAAGCAGCCCTTTGGATAGTGTGAAAAGGCTCTAAAAAAGATCAAACACACACCAGGGAATTGCGTTAGTTACTTTTCAAGGTTGCAAGGACAAACTATCTGAGAAAGCAATTTACGGAAGAGTTTATTTGGGCTCCATCCGAGGGTGCAGTCCATCATGGCAGGGAGGCATGATGGTGGGAGCATGCGCAGCTAGTCACATTGCACCTGCAGATGGGAGGCAGACGAATGCTGCTGCTCAGCTTGCCTTTCTCTTTATATTTAGTCCCAAATTCTAGCCCGTGAAATGGTGCTGCCCACACTCATGGTATGTCCTCCCTCCTCAGTTAAGGCTTTCTGGAAATCATAGACACACTCAGAGGTGTGTTTCCATGGTGATTCTAAATAAAGTCACGTTGACAGTGGAGATCACCCATCACAGGAAGCCTCAAGCACTGTAGTCCTGACAGGTCCCTTTCCCATTCTCTTCTCTGTCTTTCTCGTTTAATGGTCTCCACTTTGGTGTCTCTGCTTTCCTTATCAGGTTGCTTCCCAGTCGTAAAGAATACTCCTTGATTTGCAAGGTCACCCTTTCCATTTAGAAAATGAAGAAAACTGTTATCTTGAAAGCTTGTCTAAGAGGTTCTAGCAAGCGAGGGAAGCATCTTGTATGCACCTAGCTGAGTCACGGTCTTCCTTTGTAGTAGGGGGCAGGGAGTCGTTGACAGAGCTCAATGATTTGGAAGGATGTACACAGAATGATGATGGAGAAAGGGGACACCTGCCTACCCAGCTAGATCAGCTCAATCAACCCTTGAAAACCACGGGGCGACTAATGTCGTAGTCCAAACACCTCACGTTAAGATGACTGTATTTCCAACAAGTTCAGTGTGCTTTGGAAAAGATCATAGGAAAAACTCTTGAGAAACAAATCTTAGGGGAGAAGTTTAATATTAGAAATTTGCATCAATATTCAGGTGAAATATTTTTATTTCTCCACAATCTTTCCTCTTTACTATTTGAGACTTTTATATTGTTGATGTGGATCATTAACATTTAGAGAAATGATACATTTTCCGGCTATTTGCTATTTTGATCTTTGAAAGTTTTAAGCTATTTCTATAAATTCACTTAAAATGTAAGTACATATGACTTAAAAATATTATTTTTATTTTATGTGTATGGATATTCTCCTGTATGTATGTATATCATGTTCATTCCTGGTACTTGAGGAGGCCAGAAAAGGGGGTCGGATCCTCTAGAACTAACTAGAGTTATAGAAGTTTGTGAGCCCAGCTAAGCACTGGGCCGAGTTCTGGGAGTCCAGTTGAAGAGGGCAAGGAGGGATTATATGAGCAAGGGGGTCAAGATCATGATTGAGAAACCCATAGAGACAGCTGACATGAGCTTGTGGGTTGGACTCTAGACTGACAGCTAGGGAGCCTGCATGGGGCTGACCTAGGCCCTTGGCATGTGGGTGACAGTTGTGTAGATTGGTCTATTTGTAGGGCCCCTAGAAGTGGAACCAAGACCTGTCCCTCCAGCATGATCTGGCTTTTTAGAACCTATTTCCTGTGGTGGGATGCCTGGCTCAGCCTTGATGAAGCAGAGAGGAGCTTGGTCTTGCCTCAACTTGATATGCCATGCTTTGTTGACTCTCATGGGAGGCCTTACCCTTTCTGAACGGAGAAGGAGGAAGAGTGGATGGGGGGAGGTGTAGAAGGGAGGTGAAGGGAGGGAACAGGAGGAGAAGAGAAGGGAAACTGTAGTTGGTGTAGAAAATAAATTTAAAAAATTTAATAATAATAATAATAATAATAAAAATAATAATAATAATAAAAGAAGGTTGTGAACCACTATGAGGTTGCTGGGAACTGAATCTGGGTTTTCTGCAGGAGCAGCCAGTGCTCTTAACCATGGAGCCATCTCTCCAGTCCTGCATATGATTTTTGTTTTTTTAATGTGCATTGGTGTTTTGCCTGTGTGAGGGTGTGAGATTCCCTGGAACTGGAGTTGCATACAGTTGTGAGCTGTCATGTAGTTGCTGGGAATTGAACTCAGGTCCTCTGGAAGAGCAACTAGTGCTCTTAACCTCTGAGGCATCTCTTTAGCCCTGCACATAATTTTTTAATAATAAGTGAGTTAATTTTCTCAGGTTAAATTTATCAGGTTCATGTTCTCTTTGGGCTAACAGAATGCATTTTTTCCCCTCAGAACAGGGGCTTACTATGTAGCCAGGCTATCCTTTAACTAGTAATCCTCCTGTCTCAACCTCCCAAGTACTTGATTATAAGCATGCAGCACTATGAATAGTTGAAGTTGTATCTTGAATTAGCTAAAAATTATAATGTTAATTCATTAGCTCAATAAATATTATCAAATATTAATTACCCCAGGCACCACTGAAATGTATAAAATAACAAATGTCAATACGAGTCTGTCTTAGTTAGGGTTTCTACTGCTGCAAAGAGACACCATGGCCATGGCAACTCTTATAAAAGAAAATATTTTGGGGCTGACTTATAGTTTCAGAGGTTCAGTCCATTATTATCATGGCAGGGAGCAGACAGACATGGTGCTGGCTATGTCTTGATCAGAAGGCAACAGAAAAATGGACTGTGACACTGGGCAGTATCTTGAGCATAGGAAACCTCAAATCCCATCCCCAAAAGTGACACACTTTCTCCAACAAGGCCATACCTATTCCAAAAAAGCCACACCTCCTAATAGTGCCACACCACATGAGCTTATGAGGACCAATTACATTCAAACTACCACAGAGTCATAGACCTAAGTTCTTTTTTCTTGTACGATCCATGGAGAAATACTTACAGAGTCTACTTGTTGTATTTGGTGGGCCTGCCATAATGAATTACCACAGATTGGATGGCTGCAACAAAACTTTACCTCCTCAAAAGTCTTGCTGAGGTCAAGGTGTCTTCAGGACTGGTTCCTTTTGCATTTTCTCTCCTTGGCTTAGAGGTAGCCATCTTCTCCTTTGGTAGTCTTCCCTCTGCACCTCGTATGTATCTGTTAGTTATTTTTTGTGTAGGTATGATCAAACATCTTACCAAAACAGCTTAGGGACAGGGGTTCTTTATTTTGGCTTATGGTTTCAAAGCGTTCAGTCCATGGTAGACTAGACTCATGTACTTGAACAGAATAATACAGTAGTGAGAGTATGTGACAGACATCATGGCTGATTAGGAGTCATCAAGCAAGGCAGGAAGGGGCTAGGGATAATATACCCCATAAAGACCTGGACTGCTGACCTATTTTCTACAGCTAGGCCCCACCTCCTAAAGTGTCCTTAATCATCCAAAATAGTGGGACTAGCTAGCGATCTAACATTCCAAATAGGAGCCTCTGAGGGATATTCATATTCAACCTTAATAGTGTACAAATTTCCTCTTTCCATAAGGACACTGGCCACATTGATTAAGATCCAGGTCACTGACTCATTTTAGCTTAAACTCTTTTTTAAAGACCCCCCATATACAAATATAGTTACAGACTGGGTATTGGACCTTAGGTCTTCAGCATGTGAATTAACATGGAAACACAATTCAGTCAACAACAGTTATTCTAATGTATATCTTTCTTAGCTCTCAAGTTAACTGTCTAAAAATAACAAAATGCCTCTCAGCACATCTGTTATACCATCTCTTTATGGGTATTAGAACTAGGTAGGAATAAATCTACATTTTTAGAGTGTTAATGATTTTTATCAAAGATCACAGATGGACCAAGCTTTGCCCAGAGCTACAAAACAGCTAATGGGTGAGGGAATGATTTTCTAAGAGTTAAGATGTTTTGGAAGTGAGTGTTATATAACTGAACATGACTTAAAGGGACTGCTAAAATTATGAGCTAGACTTTTAACTAAAGAGATTTAAAAGTCCCCTCTCTTCTTTCTGAGCAACATCTACAAACTTGGAAGAGAAGATACAGGGAAACAATGGAGTTATGCCCCACTCCCATCTTTATCACCACCCTCATCATCATCTTCACCATGTCACAGTGGATGTTTTCATTATAATATCTTCAAGTTGTTCCCGCCTATTTCTGACAAGTTTTTGAGATTCTTGTGGGCAGAGAGCATGCCTAAGACTATTACCCATGTCCCTTTGTATCTGACATGGTGCCAGGCACAGAGCTAGGCCTTGATAGGCTGACCGCAGGCTGGTTGCTAGGGGCATAATCAGAGGATGGGAGGTGAACAGGAGGGACGAGGATGATGGGCTTGTGTGGCATTGCCAAGAGTGTGATGATATCCAGGGATGATAGTATTACTGGCTTTGACTAAAATTGATGATGGGGCTTCTGATGAGGAAAGTGAAGAGACACAGGACTCTGTAGTCACAAAAAATAGTTTCAGAGTGGTTTTAAGTATTAAGAAACCTAAACTGGTTATGATTTGCTCATCAGGCAAAAATCTTGCCATGCAAGCCTGGTGACTTGAGTTTGATCCCCTGATCTCATAAAAAGCTGCATGTGGGGCTAACATTTGTAATCCTAGCCCTCCTATGGTGAGATGGGAGGCAGAGACCAGAGAATTCTTAAGAAAATTGAAGATGATCCAGGTTGGAGTACTCAGAGCAGAAGAGCAAAAGACAGAAGAGAAACAACGCCAAAAGGTTGTCCTCTGACCTTTACGTGAATGCTGTAGTTTGTGGTATCTGTCTACACACACACACACACACACACACACATGCACGCACGCACGCACGCACGCACCCACGCACCCACGCACCCACGCACGCGTGCGCACACACACGCACACACATACACACCCCAAGTAAAATAAAGCATTTAAAGTGCATAACAATTTAGTGGTGGGGAATGGGTCAGGACAGGGGTGGGATCGAAACGGAGTTTTCAGGCTGGGAGGTAGCTCAGCAGTAGAATGTTTACCTGGCAAGCATGAGGCCCTGGCTTCAATCCACAGCACCACAAAACAAAAAACAAATAAACAAAACCCAGAGAGAGTCTGTTAACTCCCTCTGACTGTGGTCACAGGAAAACATTTTGACTAGGAAAAGATTAATTTCTGCTGGGCAAATTCAAACAAAACCCGTCACATGTGGGAACTATTATGTTGACTCCAGTTTAGCTGAGCAGATGGTGCCACTCCTCAGGCGTCTCAAGGATGTGCCTTCCATGCTGAAAGCATCTGAATTGGGCCGAGTCACTGAGAATCACGGCACACTGCTCATGCTACCCGTCTCCCAGAAATCTTTTCTGTTTTATCATGGAAACACAGATTCTTCTCCCCCAAATCTTTTAATAAATTGCTTTCATCTGGAACAGACAATCAACATATAAACATGGATATTTATTTCCCTTCCTCAGCAGCGCTTAGCCTCGGTTTTGTATTAATATGGGCCTGTGATTTGCATGGTGAGTCCCTGAAAGCACATCAGATGTGATGTGGGCTGGCCCCCTTGTCAAGTCTTCATAAACAGTTCAGGGCACCAATGAAGGTTTTTTTTTTGAATCCTTGTCCACATTTCACTGAGTCACAGCTGAAGTAAACGGGAGAAATGGGTTGCTTACTCTCAAATCATTGAGCAGTCGTTAGCCTTGTAGAAACTAGTTTTGCTGAACTCGAAACTTTGAGACAATGTCTGGCTGTGGAACATAGATCTGCCTTGAACTTATCTCCTCGAACCATCCAACTACCTCATGCTGAGTGCTGGGCTCACAGGCGTGGACCACCATACCTGGTACTTCACGGCGAAGAGTCGAGTGAAGACAGAAGAAAGAGATTTTTCTCTGTGGCTTCCCACCCACCCATCCCGTTTCCTGGTTTCTTTTGAAACTACACCACAGCTTTAAGTAGACCTTTCCAGAAGTTTGCTGAAAGACACAAGTCTACACTACGGTTACAGGGGGAGCTACTGGTTACTAATGGAGGGCCTTCCTTGTGTCATAAGTCATTTCTCCCACAAGGAAACACTTTCTCACCGGGAAAAAAAATCATTAAAATGAAGGACAGGAGACAAAGGCAAGCATGCTTGTTCTTGCAACACTCAGGAGGCAGAGCCCAGAGGATGACCACACATTCAGAGTTGGTGAGTGGTGTGGCCTACGTAGTGAGTTTTAGGCCAGCCAGGGCTTTGTGGGGAGACCTGTTTCAAAAAACTACCACCATTTCCATCGGCCCCAACATCAACCAAAACCCAAACCAGAAAAACCAAAACAACCCACCAAAACAAAACAAAACGACAGCAAAAAACAAAAAGGCAACCAACAACCTAAACAGTAAAAGAAAAACAAAAAAGTAGGACAGCAGGCCACAGCAAACTGGTTAGGATTGATTGGGTTATTTTGGGTTATTTTATTTGTTTTTCTGACTCCTTTGCCTCAAATGACTGCTTTTATTTATTTATTTATTAAAATCTTAATGTGGTTGTCCTGTGCCTATATTCATCTAGATTATGGACTGTTGCCCTTGCCAGGTGGCCTGATGGAGACCCAGGTATACCTGGGGTCTCACCCCACAAGGGCCAATTCCTGGTGCTGATTTTAGGAATGTGTTTCAACTTGTCGAGTGGACTCGAGATTGGGATCCTTCTGCTTAGTGAAATGTCTTTCCTTGTTTAGTAACTGGTGTGGATAGCTGGGTGCTGGTGGTTCACACCTTTAATCCAGCACTTGGGGGGCAGAGGCAGGCAGATGTCTGAGTTGGAGGCCAGCCTGGTCTACAGAGTGAGTTCCAGGACAGCCAGGGCTACACAGAGAAACCCTGTCTTGAAAAAAAATAAGCAAAACAAACAACAACAAATTGTTACGGGTAATTAATGCATTGTCCTGAACCTAATGGCTGCTTTTGAGTTGTCTTGCAGACTCCTGTGACCTTCATTTTCCATGTTCTTCCTTGTTTCAAACACTCTATACACCCACACATTACCTCATTGAGTAACAACAACAATAACAACAACACAAACCCCCTATCTGTGGTTTCAGGCTTCCTATTAGTATTCAGATTTTGAGACAGGGGCTCACTAGGATGATATAGCCAGGTTAGCTTGAAGCTCTCAATCCTCCTGTCTTTTACACAATGCTCCCTAATATACAGATATGTGCACATACTCTGCTTGCTTCAGGGTTTTTCTATTTTCTTTTGACAAGATCTTATGGAGCCCAGGTTTGCCTCCAATTTGCTTTGTAACTAAGGCTGGTTTGAGCTCTTGATCCTCTTGCCTGTACTTTCCCAGTGCTGGGATTATACATATGTCCCACCATGTCCTGCTGCTTCAGGCTTTCTCAAACTAGGAATAAGAAAAGAAACGTTCTGTTGCTATTAGCATGAGCAGCTAGCTCAAGATAAGCATAAGTGTGGGTGTTTTCAAATGGCCAAGTCTCATTTCTTTTCTACAGCTAATTCAGATGGACATATCAGAAAGGAAACGAACCTCCATCCCCCCACATAAAAAGGTTGATTAAAGTAGCTAAGGCAGCCATTTACACAGATGACCTCATTTCATCCTCACAGTACCCCAAGGGGGTGGTTACTATTATTGGTCTTTTTTTTTTCAGATGTGGAGACTCCCAGTACCTCTACCAGGCAGAACTCATCACTGAATCCCCAAGGCCTGGCTGTAGGTCCTTCATACAAAGTTGATGTTGAACAAGTATCTCGTGAATGAGATGAATGAGTGACTGAATTCCCCAGGTTTTATCATGTTCACCCTGGATCTTTATCTGTCACCCAAAGTGTCTTCCTCTCTTTTCCATTTTATCATTAGAACATCTTTGCTACCTCATTTTTCGTGGCATTCCACAAAGAATGAAGGTGGTTTGCAAATATATCCATATGTATAAGTATACATGTATTATTCAACAGTGTAAAAAATAAACAAGGCAACCAGGGACATTCTCACATTTTATTTTTCTTTCTCAGATTTAGTTTCACTCACTGTGGAGAAGAAAACACACTCAATTCTTGACACAGATTTTCTTGTGTATGGCTAAGTATGTTGATTTCTTTATCCCACTCACTGGATGCCTTGATGTTGGCATTCTGCCCTCTCTGTCACTGGAGCCACTGAGAAAAGACTTTGGACTTGAGGTGACTTTTGAGAAACGTTCCTACATGTTAGTCAGAAATCAAAAGGTTGTATAACTTACATGCCTTCAAATTTCTGGGCAATTAGCTCTTGTGTTTTCAACTTGTGATTTCCAAACTTTGCTCTAAGGATCTTTGCAAGTTGAGTTAAGACCAACTTAGGGATACATGGAGACCAGACGTGAGGTGGGGCCGGCGTCCCATTGCTTCATTCCAAGGAGCTTTGAATTCCTTTATCATATTAATTGATTTATTTCTGAAGACATGATCTCACTCCAAAGGCCAGGATGGCCCCAAACTCCTGACAATACTGCTTACATCTTCCTAGTGCTGGGATTACGAGACCTAACCCACACTTTTATCTCTTTTCTATTTGGGTTCCCCTTGATTCTAAAATAATAAAAAGCCACAACTCTATGATTTTTCCTTCCCCACCATGCTTTTTTTTGCATCTATCTCTTAAAACACCCGAGTCGTTAGATTACATCTAGCATCATTCATTGCTCAGTACTATTTTCGCTAGCTTCTGAAAAATGCAATAATCCTCACCCCTTGCCTAGTATTCAAATACATACTGGCTCTGTAAATTTTTCTGGGTCCTCTTCTTAATGTGTGGGTTAAAAAAAGATATGCAAGTGAAATCAAGAAATAGCTCAGAGGCCAGCACTTATTTAAAGAGTTCCTGAGAATGAACGATGCATTCCATAGAGACACAGGCACAGTAGACCAAACTCCCTTGGGCTTAATAACATGGCCGTGAGTCTTAATGACAGAAAAATCAATGTACAGTGGATTTTAAAAGACAAAGCTCCAAGGCAGGCTGTTTCAATGGATCCATGGCTTCTGGCTGAGAGGAACAGATTTTGGTTTTCCACACAGCACTTCTCTGTTGAAGTGGTTTCCCTCTTGTCTTAGCCTTTTCTGTATTGCTCTAACCAAACACGCAAGGCTGTGGAATTCGTCCGGGAAAAAGGCGCATTTTAGAAAACACTTTGGGGAACTGAAAGCCTAACATTGGGCGGTCCTGTTTACTAGATCTTGGTCAGGGCCTCCTTGGTTAGATCACAACATCGTAGATGACGTCATGGCAGAAAGTAGTGAGAGGGACAGACCGAGGTCACATGATGAGCTAGCTACAGAATGAAGCAGACTGCGAAGACCTTGCTCTCTTTGTACAACTTGCTTTCAAGGTAGAACTAACTAATCCATTCCTACCAGGCCTGACATGCATGGTAATCCATTCCTGAGGCTGCAGTTCCTGTGACCTAATATGCTCCACCTCTTGGAGGTTCCACCCCTTCTACACGGTCTAGGATGAACGTTTTCAGCACCCAGACCACTGGGAGACAAGGCCCATCTCAGCCACAACACTCTCCATTGGTTGGCAGTCTCACACCTTGGTCCTTCTCTTCTCCTTCTCACTTCCCAGAGTGAGCTGTCAGTGCTCTGCCAATATCTGCCTTGTCTCCCAAATGCCAGTTGCCTTCACTTCTTTTGCTTCATTTCAATAGCTTGGGGGGGGGCATTTATTTAAGGAGTACCTGGGAATGGACGATGCGTCCCACAGAACCAATAGTGGTTCACTCCCTTCAGTCTGACTTGCAAGGTAAGTGTTCTCTTAGGTAAATGGATCTTCAGAAGGTTGGAGGAGAGACTTATGGGTAGTCCTGGGAATTTCATGGCAAGATTTGGAGCTCTGAGGGAAACACACACACACACACACACACACACACACACAGGAGATATATAGATTTTCATCTAGTTCAAGAAACAGGCCCTTGGTAATAGAAGCTTAAAGGCTGTAAAAAGTCCAGAAATTCCCTCCACATTATGGAATACATACTGGAGCAAAAGCCACTCTAAAAGTATGTTTAAACTTAGGCCATGGTGGACATGGAAGGGAGTGAGTGGGTGTGTGTAGGTGTGAGGGGGATTTACAGAGAAACTCGTTAGAGGATGAGGATAACTTAGGAGATTTGTTCTTGGGAAAATGGCTCAAATGCTTAGAGAAGTGCAGGACCAGGGAAAATCCCAGAAAGCACAACTTACTCAAATGTAGTAATTCAAAGGGCAGGGAGAGGGGCTTCCCAAAGGTCACGCTGCAGCCCGAGACTCTGGGGAAGTAACAGCCTGTGTTTTCCTGTGAGATTGGGGAAGGTGAAGTGTTAGGGACTGTTTGAAATGTTCTGGCATTCAGAGTTGGGTCAGTTCTTGTGTCTCTGGTTCCTTCAGCAATGTGCCTGTACTGTCCCCTTGGCCTCCCACTCTTAACCCTGTCTGTCCCCCAGGCCTTGGCTCTCTGACCTTGGCTCTGGGAAGCACAGGGTCGGGACACTGGGCTCTGCCTGCCTCCCAGGGAGAGCCTTCTCTTGTGTGCTGCGTTCACTACAGTGAGCTGGAAATCTTTGCTCAAGGCTCGTGTTTCTTTGACAAGCCCAGCCTTTGGAAATGCGACCTGTTTGTGCTGGTGACCTCAGACTGATAATCTTTTTAAAGATAGTTGTTTCCTCGTGTGTGTGTGTGTGTGTGTGTGTGTGTGTGTGTGTGTGTGTGTGTGTGTCCAACAGTATACATGTAAGGGGACCAAAGGAAAACATCTGGTGTTCGCTCTATCACTTTCCACCTTCCTCACCTGAGACAGTGTCTCTATAATCCTCCTGTCTTAACACCTAACAGGTTAGGTGTAACAGGCAACATGTTATAGCCCATGTGCAGCATACCCACACCAGCTTTTCAGACATTTGAAAATATGAGCACATTCTCCACTCTGTACATTTCAACTATATGTTCCTTTTCTCACCAATCATCTTCTCAGCCCTGCAGACCGGTTATATTTACTTTTTTCTAGTTATTTAATTGGAATAAGAAAAACATTTTATTTTCTGTTGATAAGCGGCCCTCTCCATGCTCCTTGCCCCCTACCCACGGCCCCTTGAAGCAGGGTCTCATGTAGCCCAGGCTTGCCTGGAATTTGCTGCCTAGGCAAGTGTTGTGTGACTTTTCCTGGGGAGACATGAACGAACATCTAGGACACTTATGAGAGACCAGAGAAAGAGTTCCACCCAAATTCAGTTTAGTGAACCAGTGAGTTTACTGGGGTACTTCCAGGAGTGTGGCGAGAGGTTGATTCATGTGTCAATAATTCAAAGGAAGCCACAACATCAAAAAGCCCATCCCAGTCGGACTGATGCTACATGAAAGCTGCATCTCTGGGGCTGACGGTGCGGCTTGCAGGCAGTTCGGCTCAGTCTCCTCTGGCCTGCAGCGGCCACTGCATATATAACATCTCTGGAGCAGGGGACAGAGCGGTTGGGGCCGTGAGCCTTGTAAGATTTAGGAGCTTCCTGAAACCTGTGAGTTTTGTTTACCTCCTGAGTCTAGTAGGTTTCCTGCATCTTAAGCAGCAGCCCATCTGAGAGGGAATTTCAGCTCAGAGGAAATTGCTGTGCAACACTAAAGGATGACCTTGAACTTCTGACACTTGCCTGTGTGTCTGGAGGGCTGGCATTACAGGTACGCTTCCCCATGCATGCTAACACAGTATATTTATCATCCAAAACAGGTGACATGCTGTGTAGCAAAACATTTTTTTTTTTTTAAAGACAGGATCTCTCTGTGTAGGGCTGGCCTAGACTCACAGAAATCCACCTGGCTCTGCCTCCTGAGTGCTGGGACTAAAATTGTGTGCCACCATGCCCAGCTATATTTAAAACTTTTATTCTCTAAAGTTTTAACCTGAAAATATTCCTTACAGAAACATTTTTATTTCATTTCTTCTTTCAGCTTTCTTTTTAAATTTTCTAAAATAGACACCTTGGGAAACAAATTTGATCATCTCAAAATTGGATAAAGTAATCTAATTGTCTCTAATCAATGAATGATATCACTTCAGATTTTAGCCGGGGGTGACCCTGACTGTGACAGACACAATTTCAAAATGGCTCTGTGACCTTTTGCCCACTAGCATTCCTCCAGTACATCTAGTACTTTACACTGCAAAACAGAATTTGGAGACATAATTATGGTAGTTAATCTGTAGACTATAACATGGGGTGTCTTCATTAGGGTTTCTCTTGCTGTGATGAAACACCATGATCAAAAGCAACTTTGGGAGAAAAAGGGTTTATTGCATCTTATACTTGCAACTCACAGTCCATTGCTGAGGGAAGTCAGGTCACAAACAGAGGGTAGGAATGAGACTAGAAACCAAGGAGGGTCACTGCTTCCTGTCTTGCTTCTCAGGGCTTGCTCAGCCTTGCTTTCTTACAGCACCCAGGACCACCAGCCCAGGGGTGGCACCATCCGCAGTGAGCTGGGCTCTTTCACATCAATCATCAATCAAGAAAATACATCACAGGTTTGAGCATGGGCCAGTTTGGTGGGAGCATTTTCTCAGTTGACGTTCCCTCTTCCAAAATGACCCTAGCTTCTGTCAAATGGATATAAAGCTAGCCAGCACATTTCGGGGAGCAGGGATTAGAGTAGGCCTCACCTACGCACATTCATATTAAGTCAGAGATTTATACCAAAAGAAAGACTCGACAAGTCTGCTGCTCTCTGAATTTGGAAGAAACCAAGGCAAGGATCAGAGAGCAGCCTTTTGGAGATGTGTTCGACATGACAACTTCCAAGCAAAGAGGGATCCTCAGTCCTCATCAGGAGAGCCGCAACTCTGCCAAGTGTATGCATAAGCCCGTAAATGAATTCTTCCCAGAGCCCAGTCTTGGTTTAACCTTGTGAGTTCTGGTGCAGGAGAAATAGTCCCTGGAATTAGAGGTCTTCAGACCATGAAAAACTAGAAGGGTGGTGTGTGTGTGTGTGTGTGTGTGTGTGTGTGTGTGTGTGTGTGTTTTCCAGCTGGCCATTTGTCAGGCAGCAATAGAAAACTGATTTCTCTTGTTTCTGGATTTTTTTTCTGCAGCTCCAGCTCCACTGAGTGCAGTGTGTAATGGGTGGCATCATGAGAAAAGGTTCAAGAGGCTTTATTTTTATTTTAATTAATTTTTTTTCCACTTAGATTTCCATCCCCTCTGTTGGGTACAGTATTGTGGGTGGTACTATTGATAGAATTCCCACAGATATTATTGTTTGCTACCAGGACGTCTTCCTGCTCCACTCCCAACTCTCTCCTCCCAACAAAGAGCCTTCCATTCCATCACTGGGATGCACAGCCATGGGCCTGTAGGGATGTGTGTGTGTGTGTGTGTGTGTGTGTGTGTGTGTGTGTGTGTGAGAGAGAGAGAGAGAGAGAGAGAGAGAGAGAGAGAGAGAGAGAGAGAATGTGTTCTGGCCAGTGAGATGTAAGTAGAAATCTATCCGGATAGTTTGAGAAAAACTCTCCTTAACAGACCTGAGCTGAAGGAAGTGCTCTGGGTGACACTTGTCACTTTTTCCTTTGCCTGTAGTGTGAAGGTGGGACATTTCCTTGTGACCATGAAAAGGAGGCTAAAAGGACCACAGAGATGCTGATTAAGGTCCTGCTGACCCATGTCACTGTTCACAATATCTGACATGGGGGCCAGGGAGTTGGCTCATCAGCTTGCTGTGTAAGCCTGAAGACCTAAATTAGATCCTCAGAGCCCACATACAGGTTGAAGGAAAGAAATGATTACTCAAAGTTGTCCGCTGATCTCTTCATGCATGAGGTGGCATAGATGACCACATATGTAATAACATACACACTCACACACTAACAATAGTATACCTGATGCTTTGTTGTTGGTTGTTTTTCACTCTTAATCTTTTGGCTCTTTGGGGGGAGGGTCCACCACCCAGCACCCAAATAAATTACACACAGAGGCTTATTCTTAATTATAAATGCCTGGCCTTAGCTTGGCTTGTTTCTTGCCAGCTTTTATTAACTTTAAATTATCCCATCTACCTTTTGCCTCTGGGCTTTTTCCTCTTCTTCTGTATATCTTACTTTCAATCTTACTCTGTGGCTGGCTGTGTGGCTGGGTGTTTGGCCCCTAGTATCCTCCTTTCCTTGTTCTCTTGCTCTTTCTTCTTCCTTCTAGATTTCTCATATTTATTCTCTCTGCTGGTCAGCCCTCTCTGTCCTTTCTTCTGCCTCATTGTTGGCCGTTCAATTCTTTGTTAGACCATCAGTTGTTTTAGACAGGCAAAGTAACACAGCTTCACAGAGTTAAACAAATGCAACATAAAAGAATGCAACACATCTTTGCATCATTAAACAAATGTTCCACAGTATAAACAAATGTAGCACATCTTAGAATAATATTCTACAACAATACTGATTATTTATTTTTCCTTAATAAGGAGAGATTTATTGAGCTTACAGGTTGGGAGATCTTTATATTCAAAGTACAAACAGCTCAACATAGACTCTTCTGGTGAGGCTGTTCCTTCCTTGTGGTGTGATAACAGTGGTGGGAGTGCTGAGTCAGCACAAACAGATAATCACCATTTGAACTAGAAGTAGAGAAAGCCCAGGTTTGTTTGAGTGATAATGCCCCTCAGAATATATCTGAATAACCTAAGAGCCTCCCACTGGGCCATACCTCTTTAAAAATCCACACCACCACCAGGTACAGCCACCCTGTGGAGCAAGATTTCAACCACAATGGAACTTTGAAGAACACATGAACCACCCCCAAGTAATTACAGTTAGTTAGTAGAACTGTAGCTGTCAGTATATCTGACTGACAGAGAATTTGGGTTTTAAAAGTGGAAACAGATTAAAAAAAAAAACAACAAAACTTAAAATGGGTGGTCAGGATGGAGCTTGAGGACCCATCTCCCTTAAACTGGAAGCATTTACCATAACAAACATTTAAGCATTTTGTTGGCACATCTGTCTTTGACTATACATTGAGAGTTGCAGTGGGGTGGAAAATGGGGAGAAACATTTAGGGTGTTTACATGTATTGGCTTATTTTAATGGCTATTAGAAAAAAATATCCTATAATGAAATGCAAACTTAAGCTAGATAGCTAACCTGTAATCAAAGAAGGGGGAAGGTATGATTTTCTTTAGGAAAGTCCTTCCCAGGTATGTATGACCTTTGGCCCAAATGAATGGAATCTCTTTCTTTGAAGTCTTGCAGGGCTGAAGAAGTCTTTGGTAGTCCAAGTTAATACAAGCAGAGGTGGGAAAGTGGTACTCTTAAGACTGATAAAACCAGAGCTTTCCAACACAAAGCCCTAATTGTGTGAGTTAAATACTGGAGGATTTGGAAGAGTATGGGGTCTAGAAGGAGGCCGACAAGAATTCTTAGCCTCAAAGACTGTGTCTAGACAAGATCTTTAGCTGTGGTTACTAATGCAGAGACTTGACCAGAAGCAAATGCATAGATCTACTGAATTTTTGAGAGGCACTTTACTGTGAAAGATACCGGAAGGTTTGCCAACAATGGCATGTAATTGCCCAACCCCAAAGACAATCCCTAATTATACAAACTTGTATAAATATGTGGTGACTGCTAAGACTAGCAAAAAACTTTCTCCCGAATACCCACTTCAGATATAGGCATTGAAAGTGATTAATAAGGAATATTATATCTTACTTACCTCAGGCCATGGAAGGAACATAGGGAGCATTTCATAAATGACAGAACTAGGAAGTGAGAGGCTGACCAATCAGAGATTCTCCACTGAGAGGGCAAGTTATTAAAAGTTTTTATTTTTGAATTTTCAATCATTATATATTAGGTATTTTGGAAGGAGAGAGTCTGGTTTTTCTTAGAGAATCTTCCATATTTATAAGATGTGATCTGAACTGGGTATAGTGGTGCATACAGAGGAAGACCGTGAACCTGAGCTGTAGTGATAACTGTCAACTGAATAAATAAAACAAAATTATATAAATAGATAAAAATAAAACATGAAAGTATCTTTGGACCAAATAAAGAAGATCAAATATACGGAGATACTAGATTTTGATCTAGTTATGGAAGTAACCTGCAGCTTTGTGTTTACTTCTTCAGGGGGAAGGGATGACACCTATATGAACTTCCTATATAGGTTGTCTGTGGCTTGCCAAAGGAGTGGCATATACTTTTAGTTGGCTGTCTAAAAGTTCTAGAGTCAGATTTCCATGTTCACAGGTTCCATGTTGGACTCAAACTATCGTTGGTAGAAATAGTCCAAAAAAAGTCATGCTTGTCTTCAGCACACTTAGGTTCATTTTAGTTGTTAGTTCCTACTCAGTAAACTACCTATACAGTATTTACATTGCATGAGTAATGTAAATCATCTAGAATCATCTAGAGATGGTTTTGAGTCTATAGGAGGATGTGTTTATACTATGGAACTCCATAGTTTGCTCACCCATGCATCTTAGTATCTGCAAAGGGGTCTTAGAGGAGAGTCTCTGTGGGTGATGGCAGATGAATGTACATCTGTAGCCCTTCTTCCATGGGAAGACATCTCAGCTGTCTGTGTCCCTGGCCCCTACTATCTGCTCTGATTCTTTTCTGGCAGAAGTCCTTGATTTCAGGCATGGCAAGCTGAATTTAGCTCCAATTTAGAAAATGATGCAAAGGAGGTTCTCATAAAGCTTTCAACATTTATATGCTGCCATTAAACCAATGTCAGCAACAACTTAAGCATAATTTTGCTATATGAGATTAAATAAGTCATCACTTTATGTTTCTGTTGATACTATTTTTTATTATGAGACAAGTAGTCCAAATGATCCTTCAGTTCACTATACAGCCGAGGTTGACATTGAACTCCTGAAATTTATTTTTTTTTTAATTTAAGAATTTTTAAAATTCATTTTACATACCAACCACAGATCCTCCACTCATCCCTCCTCCCACTCCTCTCCAGCCTTCCCCTGCCAACTCACCCCCCATCCCCTCCTTCAAAAGGGTAAGGGCTTTCATGGGGAGTCAGCAAAGCATGCTACATTTAGTTGACAATGGACCAATCCCCTCCCTCTGCATCTAGGCTGAGCAAGTCCTGCCATAGGTAATGGACTCCAGAAAGCCAGCTCATGCACCAGGAATAGATCCTGATCCCACTGCCAGGGGGCCCCTTAAACAGACCAAGCTACACAACTGTCTCCTGTATGCAGAGGGTTCAGTCTGGTCCCATGCAGGTTCCACTGCTGTCGGTCAAAAGTTCCTGAGTTCCCACGAGCTTGGCTCAATTGTCTCTGTAGATTTCCCCATCATGATCTTGATCCCCATCGCTCATAGAATCCCTCTTCCTTCTCTTCGACTGGACTCCCAAAGCTTGGCCTGATGCTTGGCTGTGGATCTCTGCATCTGCTTCCATCAGTTACTGGATGAAGGCTCTATGATGACAGTGTATTCACCAATCTGATTACCAGGGTAGGCCAGTTCAGGCACCATTTCCACTATTGCTAGTAGTCTAGGCTGCTAGAGTCATCCTTGTGGATTTCTGAGAATTTCCCTAGCACTCAGTTTCTCCCTAACCCCATAGTGGCTCCCTCTACCAATATATCTCTTTCATTGCTCCCCGACTCCATCCCTCCCCCAGCTTGGCCATCCTATTCCCTCAAGTTCTCATTCCCTACCCCTTCCCTCTGTTGCCCACCCCCACCCGTTTTACTCATGTGGATCTCATCTCTTCCCCCTTCCCAAGGCGATCCATGCATCCCTCTCAGGGTCCTCCTTGTTAACTAGCCTCTCTGGAGCTGTGGGTTGTAGTCTGGTTATCCTTTGCTTTCCGTCTAGTATCCACTTACGGAACTCCTGAAATGTTCATGTACTTACACCGCCTATGCTACCACACTTCGAAAACCACCATTTTACAACTCATCCTTAATTTTTGCTTTTATATTTTATAGGCAAATATTGGTAAATGATGTGACTGTAAATCTGGAGACTAGCCTGCTACAGCAAGGAGTCATTGAAGTACAGAGTATTGTTCAAGCCGAGCCTCTCCCTCTAATTGATTTTGTAAAGTTTTATTAGAAGATATCTATTTCCCTTCCCTCCCCCCACCTCTCTCTCTCTCTCTCTCTCTCTCTCTCTCTCTCTCTCTCTCTCTCTCTCTCTCTCTCTCTCTCTGTGTGTGTGTGTGTGTGTGTGACAGCAACTTCTGCACCGCATGGGAAGGTGAGTGGTAGCAGTGAAAGCCACATAGCTTGCCAATCCTGTACTGCTTCTATCTGACCTACTATAGAAAAGGTTTATGGCTTTACATCTAAAGGGTCGTCTGTAGAAATCAGGGCTAAACGGGATTAAACATTTCATTTATTTTAGCAATATTTTACTTAATTTCTAAAAAAATCATAATTTATTTATTGTACTTGTGGGTATTCACACATGTCACAGCTCACTTGTGGAGATCAGAGGACAACTTTCAGGAATGATTTCTCCCCTTCCAACATGTGGGGTCCGGGGTGGGTTCGAACTCATACTCTCATGGTTAGTGGTAAGTGCCGTTATCCACTGAGCCATCACCCGATTTTAAATAACGTTGTAGGAGTTTTTTCCCAAATATACAGAACATATGAACCCTTGTCATCCTCACAGACTGCAGGTCCTGTCTAAGTCTTGGTTGGAATCTGCAGGGGAGGGACTTGGTGACCATTTCCCTGTGATTCTTCTGACTGCACATCTGATCCACCATTAAACTGAAACTGGTTCCTGTCTAGATTTACTGCTGGGTCCCCAGAGTGACTAAGAGGTTAAGAAGGACTGTGAGGTTTCTGGAGGCTGCTCAGGGAATTAAGGGCCTCAGATCAGAAGATTTTGCTGTTGTAAAAGTGGTGTCAGTTCTGGAAATGAGACATCTCCATTCAGGACCTCAATCAGCCTCTTACTTATTATTTGACCTCAGACAAATTTCTCTCTAATCACCAATATCCTAAACTGCTAAGCTCTTAGTAGGTCAGGGCTTGGTGATGCATACCTGTCACCCAGAGTTTGAGAGAATGAAGGAGAAAGAACATGAGTTAGAAGCCAACCTCAGCTACATAGCAATTTCGAGGTCAGCATGGGCTGGTTACATTGTGAGACTCTGTCCCCAACAACTGAAAACAACAGAGAAATAAGCCAAACAGCAAAACAAAAACACTTCATCAGTGGGCTGGGACATCTCCAAGTTACTTTTGGGCAGCATGATTTTTAAAAATAACATGACAAATGTAGTTTCTTGGTATTCTTTTCTTCCAGATTAACGTTCCTCAATCTTGCTTGTAGCCAGAAGTTTTCCTGTGTCCTGCAGCTGCTTGGTCCCAAATAAATACACAGAGGCTTATTATTAATTACAAATTGTTTGGTCTATGGCTCAGGCTTATTGCTAAGTAGCTCTGACATCGTAATTCAACCCATTTCTATTAATCTATATTTTGCCACACTGTCATCTTGTTCCTTGGGCAGCTGGATAGCATCTGCCCTGATGCCCAATGTTGGGTGCCACTTGAATTGTGAACCAAATGGCTGTATATAAGAATATATATTAATTTATTAATGGGTGCTATGGTAATGGGTGATGTTCTGTATGCTGTGAATATGTGTTGCTCTGATTCGTTGATAAATAAAGTTGTTTCGCCAATGGTGAGGCAGAATAAAGTTAGTCAGGACATTCTAACTAGAGAGAGAGGAAGAAAGAAAAAGAGCCGAGGAAAGGCTGCTAGCTGTTACCAGGGGAAGCAAGATATAAAGGTACTGGTAAGCCACAAGCCATGTGGCAAAGTATAGATTTATAGAAATGGGGTTAATTTAGGATATAAGAGCTAGCTAGCAAGAAGCCTGCCATGACCATAGTTTAAAAATAATATAAGCCTGTGTGTGTCTATTTGGGTCCAAGCGGCTGTGGGACCAGAGAAAGCTTATCACTACACTGTGGGAATACAGACTCATGGGTACAGGATAAAGTAGATCCAGCTGCAGAGTCCTTCCACTTTGTCTACTTCACGCTGCCTGACTCGGTCTCCACAACCCACGAGAGAGCACGATCCCCTTCTCTCTTCCCTTATAGGAGGTCACATAGGCAGAAAAGAAGCACCACCTCTCTCCAGCCAGGTAGCCCAAGGTCATACTCAGAGTGAATACCCATTACACCTGGTACCTGACCACATGCCACAGATGGTCTAAAGCACCAATGCCACAGGTCCCTCGCTGGGATTCTGACTGAATCAGCCTTAGGGAGAAGATCTCTGTAGGTGAGGTGGTTCTGTTTCTAGTCAGATAGGCATGGCATGTATGTATCTTGTCTATCTCCTGTTCAAGGTTCATGTACACTAGTCTTACCATCTGTGAAAGACATAAGTAGGAGGAATAAGCAAGGTCAATAATTCTCAAATACCAAATACCTCAGAGTCAGAGAGGCTGTATATAAACCAGAGGAGAGCTGACAAAACTTCTCTGCAAAGTCTCCACCACTGAATTTTGATACATCAGATCTTGGGTCTGGGATTCTTTGTATTTGGTTACTGCTCTTTCTAAGCTGGTAAGTAAACCAGGCAAGGAATGTTTTTACTATTGGCTGGGGACATAGCCCAGTCAATGGAAGGCTTCCCTGGCATGTGTGTAGTCCTGGGTTCAGTGCCTAGCACAGTGTAAGATTAGGTGGGGTGGTACGTGCCTGCAATTTCTGCACTCAGGAAGTAGAGGCAGGAGAATCAGAAGTCCCAGGCCAGAGTCAAGGAGATAATCTGAAGAGGGGGGTGGGGATTAGGTACTTTTGCCTAAGCAAGCCTGATAACATCAGTCTGGTCATCATAGTGGAAGGAGAGAAATAACTGTAAAAGAAAATTGTTCTCTAGATACCTGCTAGAACACACACACACACACACACACAGTGTAGTTGAGGACAAACTTGAAGTTTTAAATATATCTATATATTTAAAGTACAAAGTATAAATAAAGTATATATATATACTTAAAATTTCAAGCTGGTCCTCAGCTACACAGCAAGTTCAAGATGATTGAGGCTAGCTTGAGATACCAACCAACCAACCAACACAACACAACAAAAATTGCCTCAGGTTGTCCTAGCTAAGAGCTGGATTGGAAACCAGACAGCCTGTGATCTTTGACCTCTCCACTTGGATATGAGGGCTTGTGATTCATTTTGTGAGGAATAAGTCACAGGTCTAAGTCAGACATGAAAGGGCAGTTTGTGTCCCATGAAAGGGAACTATGAAAGGGGTGCTATTAGCCAAAGTGGAGGACCTCGATTAGATGTTACTTGATAAAACTATTGCTTTCCTGTTTTACCCCCCAGAAAAACCTGCGAGCAAATGCCCAAGCTGTTTAATTTTTTATTCTCCATGATACCAGGGGGCTCCAACCTTTTCACACTTGGCTGCAAGTTCTAGTTTAAAAAAAAGCAAAACCTTGTCTTCAAATGAGTCAGCTAATTCTTTTGCCAACATATTTTTATTGATTATTTGGGAGTTTCCCATAATGCATTCTGATCCCACGCACTTCCTCATCTTCCTAGGTCCATGTTCCCTACCCTTGTGACCTCCCCTCCCCCCAAAAAGAAGAAAAGAAAAAAATACACCAAGTCCAATTTGTGTTGCCCATATACTCACCGGAGCACAGTCAAACTCCCAGTGGCCAGCCTCTTAAAAAACAAAAACAAAAACAAAAAACTGAGTCCTTCCCCACCCCCACCCCCACCAGAAGTCATCAAGGACCCCTATCACAATTTTAGAGAGTTCTCTTTAATGGCTTCCTGTCTAGACTGTTTCTTTTGGGGAGGGGGTTGAGGAGAGAAGTTGTCACAGAAGCCTTCTATGTGTCTCATCCTCAACTGTGAGTCTGCAGTCATCGATACCACCTCAAAAGAAGCTTCCCTCCCTTCAGTCAGCAACAGCATGGATCATGGACTTCCATACAGTTACTGGCCACAGCCCTGACAACAGACATCCACAAGACCTCCAGCATCAGCATGGACCATGGACCTCAACATGGTCTCTGGTGGCAGTATAGACCACTGACTTCAACATGGCCTCCTGGAGGAGCACAGACCATGAACACTAACATGGCCTCAGGAGACATCACGAACAACGGATATCAACACAGATGAGTCAGCTTCTTATAGTATATATGATTTTTACTTATGTAAAATAACTATTATTTGTATGTATGTATTTTATGAATACACACACACACACACACACAGGCCACAGTCTGCTTTCGTATTTATTACTAACTACTTTCAACTTTTGACTTCAGTATTAATAGTTCCATTTACTCATTAGTTTTCATTTTGTGTCATTCACTCATCTCATTTTCAAATATCAACTGCATGCCAGGAAAGCATTGCCCCAGAGTATGGGCATTAAACAGGTCCACAGTTGATTGTATACATTCTACTTGAGAAACTGAACATAAGCTAGTCATAATAGGCAACTAAACTACTAATGGATGCTGGATGGAGCATGGTGATGCACACCTTCAATCTCAGCACTTTGGAGGCAAAGACAGGCAGGCCTCTGTGAATTCAAGGCAAGTCTGATGTGCACATTGAGCCAGAATAGCTAGGGCTGCATAAAGAGATCCTGTCTCAAACAAACAAACAAACAAAAAACCAAGAAAAATTAAAGGAAAATACTGCAAGGTAAGCAGATGGAAGGCCAAGGAATCTGGAGGTCAGTACTATCTCCTATAGGGGTCAAGAAAGGCTTCTGTGCTAAGGTAATATTTTAACATATTTTTATTAACATATATTAGTTATACATAGTAGTAGATTTTATTGTAACATACACGTACATATGTATTGTGGTCATACCCACCGCTGCTACTCACTTATCTCTCCCATTCCGGATAATGTCCTTCCTTTTCCCAGCTGGCTCCCCCACTCTACTTCCATGTTGTATGTATGTACGTGTCTGTGTGTTTCTCTGTGTGTCTGTGACCCAGTAAGTTTCATTAGAGTTATTTATAGGCCTGTGCATGAGAGTTTGTTTTCAGAAGCATGGGTGCCAGTTAAGGTAATATTTTAGCAAATATCTGAAGAAAGTGGGGGGAAAAGTCATGGTAAGAACTGACAGAGAGTGTTGTAGAGAGCAAACAGCTAACGTCCCATGGCAGGAGTGTGTTGGGTGTGATGTGGGAACACCAAGGGGCCAAAGTGGAGAATGTGAAGAGAGTGGAAGGGGCTAGAGATGAACTATTAGGAAGAAAGCATCCACCAAGCTGGGCTTGATGGCCTGCTGTGAGGGCATTATAGATGCCATCCAAGGGTTTGTGGTATTTGACTCTTTAGACTCCTAGGGCTTTATTTGTGTAAAGAAATATACAAATAATATAAACTGAATACTTACAAAGTGATGGGGAATTCTGAACAAGCCATGAAAGTGAAAGAGAAATAATAATATACTTTTACTAATTAAGTTACCTCCATGTATTACTTTTCTTCCTTTCATTAGTGCAAGATAAAATCCCATTGATTGCTTCTTCATATTATTTGGTAATGTTATTTTTGCATAGGAAACATACACATATAATTTGATATTTAGTTTCTTTAATTATAATGTGTTCTTTTATTATTTATCAGATAGAAGTACTTCAGCCAGTCGTGGTGGTGCAGGCCTGTAATGCCAGCACTTGGAGGATGGGAAATGTATGATCTATATGTCCAGGCCTTAGCTACATGAGACCCTATCTCAGAAAATAAACAAAACTAGGGGGGGAAAAACCTTCAGTTTTACAACTTACAATGTTTATTAGTAGTTTTGTGAACGACTTTAAGGATTGTTTTCATCTGGGAATAGTTTTCTCAGATTTCTTTTTCTCATGAACTATGTGATATGTAAGGCACTTACTGCACGTGCCTGTGGGTCTAGTACTGAAGATGCTGGGACAGGAAAATCACTGTCAGGTTGAGGGAAGCCTGGGCTACATCCGGAGATCTTGTCTCAAAAATAAAAAAACGAAATAATCAGCCAGGAAAGGTTTTGTAAAATGTCTACTGTGCAGCTTTGGTTCCATTCCCTTACAACCCTTTCCTCTTCTGTTAGCCACACAGTCCCGGCCTGAGGAAGAAGACACATTCCTGTATTTTGACCTCTGGCCTTGAGCTTGAATGTCACAAAGGAAGTTGGTACCCAGGGTGGTAGATACATTCCTGGAATCCATCTCCCCATAAGCAAAAGCAGCCCTCTGGAGCAGTGGTTCTCAACTTGTGGGTGGCAACCTTTTGGAGTCCCAACCGCCCTTTCACAGGAGTCGCATATCAGATGTCCTGCATTTCAGATCTTTACATTACAATTCACGACAGTAGCAAAATTACAGTGAGGAAGTAGCAACGAAAGTAATTTTATGGTTGAGGGCCACCACAACATGAGGACCCGTGTTAAGGGTCACAGCATCAGGAAGGTTGAGAACCACTGCTCTGGGGGAGAACCACTGAGTCACAACCACGGACCCGAACTCAGCCTTCACTGGGCTCCAAAGTGCTGGCCTTGGTCCTAGCACTGCAGGGGAGGGTCCTGTGGAGAGGGTACTGTGAAGAAGGACTGAGGAGGGGCACATATTGCAGGGCAAATGTGAGGAAGCGGAAGGACTTGCAATAAAAGAAAGCCAAAACACAGACATAATGAATTCTGTGAGTTCCAGGAATGCTGACCGTGTGAGCCACAAGGCTACTGATGCGTTTCCTGGTAAGTCATGCCCACCCACTTCAGGCCTGTTTCCTTTCCTGACGATGGCTGACTCAGCAACTGTAATGTACTCTCCAGCTTTTAGTCTTGCTGGGAGTCTTTGAGTTCAAATGTCACCAATGACATCTTCATTGCTTCTCTTCCTGTTTGTTGTGGTATGAATGTTTGCGGGGATGGCCAGGCAGTCATCCTTTACTAGCTCCATTGAGAAGTTCCTGGGGGACTCTTCTGCAGTCTAACACTCTCCCAACTCAGCTATTTCGGCTTGGGACTCTTCTTAGTATTTAAAACCTTCTGGGGGGCAGGCACAGTAACACACTTCAGCTTCCAGAATGAGGCAGGAGGAACTCAAGTTTGAAGCCACCCTGCTTCATTAAGTATGTAAATAAATGAAATAAATGAATGAATGAATAAATAAATAACGCTTTGGTGCCTAGTAATTTAACACTTTGTATTGTTAAGTATTCCTTTGCTCTGTGAAGAACTGTTTGACTCATCTCTTCAAGGCCTTTATTGTTTAATAACTTTATTCCATTTATTTGGGAGTTAACTTTATGATATATTATCTTGGACCAGGAATTAGCAAACCTTGCCTGTAAAAGGTCATGTAGTGCACAGTTCAGGCTTTGTAGGCCAGATGGACTGTGTCAGAATGACACAGCAAGACTGTCGTGTGGCTGAAGTGGCCATGGACAACTATGTAAACAAATAGGCAGGCTGTGTTCCAATATAATCGTATTTACATAAGCAGACCCCGGGACCACATTTGGTTCACAAGCTCTAGTTGGCTAAGTCCTGCTTTGCAGTTGTCTTCTAGCTCTCTGTCTCAGACCTCAAGTGCAACCTCCATGAGTCTGGCATCTCTGTCTTCATAATAATGAGCCTCATGTATCCCCTATTTACCATGTGGCATTGCCATAACGGCCAAGTGAGATGTTAGTTATGGAAACTGGTCATCGCATTTAAAGTAGTGTACATTTGTGTATTCCCCTCTCTTCCATATAAAATGACAATACATCTTCTTGCCCTCTGTAGGTGGAGTTTTTTTGTCCTGCCAACTCACTCCCAATAACCACACAGAGACTTAATATTAACTATAAATGATCATCTGATAGCTTAGGCTTGTTAATAACTAGCTCTTACAACTTAAATTAACCCATATTTCTTATCTATGCTCTACCATGTGGCAGTACCTTTTTTCCATAAGCAACCACAGGGGAAAATAATCACTTTTGCTATTTTATGTATACTGTATGGCCTTGCATTGAATATTGGCTCCGTATGGCATCTGGAAACAAGTAAAACATGTGGCAACACCAAGTTGTGTTTGTTTTTAGTTTGAAGAGAGGGAATAACCCATGTATAGTCATGAAAGATCCTCAAAAGACAGAGTGGAAATGTCAGGGTACTTACTGAGATCTTGAGAACTTACCTAGATGGAAATGTAGGTAATGCAGGAGCTTGGTTGGTACTGGGTAAGGACCATGGCATAGCAGTTTAGGATTGGTAAGATGCTAAAGAAGGGTTCAGAGAGTCTTGCTGTATATCTTATCGTTTAAGAGTTTCTACTGAAGAGTTGATGGGTCCTCCAGGAAGCTGCTGGTCTGGGTTTTATGGCCAAGCTTCCTGAAATAGTAAAGTTATATGGTGAACACATTAGAATAGTAAAGTTGTATCATAGTGAGCTGCACAGATATAGATGGTCAGTCTCTGGTCATACACATGTAAATGTGTGAACTTCTTCTGCTTTCTTAGTGTATGTATTCCATTGCCCTGTTTCTCATCTCCATTTAGATTTCTTTCTTTCCCTCACAATCTCCTTTCAAGTTTTGTAACACTCACATTATGCACACATTCAGACCTCTCTCTCTCTCTCTCTCTCTCTCTCTCTCTCTCTCTCTCTCTCTCTCTCTCTCTGTATGTGTGTGTGTGTGTAAATTTTGGATGTAGGTTCTGCATGTAGCATATATCTTTTTGAGTCTGGCTTATTTTGCTTAGCTTAAAGATTTCTAATTCCATTTATTTCCTGCAAATATCATGATTTCACTTTTCATTACAGCTGCATAAAACTCCACGGTGTGTACATAGCACATCTTCTTTATCTATTTATTTGTTGATGGACATCCAGGCTGGTTCCACTTCTCATTAGCATGAAGAGTGCCGCAGTAAATGGATGCTGAAACCCCTCATTGGTGCATTGACTTAATGTCCTTCGGTGTGGATCCAAGAGCGGCTCAGTTGGAGTGTATGGTAGCTCTGTTTTCAGTTTTTTGAGGAAGCTCCTTATTGATCTCCATAGTGGTAGATCTTGGTTTGAGAATGTTACTTTATTAAAAAGAAATTGTTTTGAGATAGGATCTCATGGAGTCCAGGCTGGCATCGAACTTGCTATGTAGCTAAGGATCACCTTGAACTCCTGATCCTTTTACCTTTACCTCCAAAAGTGCTGGGACTACAGGTAGGTTCCACAATGCCCAGTCTTTAATGTAGTGCTGGCTGGGGGTAATTGAATCTAGGGCTTCATTCATGCTAGTAAGCACTGCTTCAACTGAGGCATGACTACATCCCCTGATAATGCTACTTTTTTAATTTAACAGAATAAGTATCTATGGTAGGGAAAAAAAATATCTCCATATGAAATTTGGAGGAATGGGCTTGTCTTAGACCCCATAGTGCAGTGGTCACTGTGTTTGTCCATCACTGACTCCTTTTATCCATGTAAGACATTGTATGCTGCCTTTTTAATCCTTGGTTCTAAGTTGTACTACTTCACTTCAAACTCTGTGTTTCTCTCTTCAAAAATCATTGCTGTCACTGGCATACTCTGTAGCCTCCAGCATGGATCCTGGCCCTCACCTTGAACCCCTCTAGAGTCTGCCTGCAGGCTGCCAAGAGTTCCTGTTTGGCAGGAAGACACTACCAGGGTCTGCTAAAAACTAAAGACTTGGCAATCTCTTGATTGAAAATTGTGCCTTCTCCAGCTTTATTTGAAGATATCAAGGAAATGAAGCACACTTCACTGCTGGTGACTCCTGGTTCTGTGTTTTATGATTTCATCTTAGAAACCTTCCTTGTAGTTTTATAGGCTTTTTCAGTTGGTCAAGCACAGAGACAAACTTGAGTTTCCTTTTATGGAATGTCTATTGATCTATCTAATCTATTCTCCTGGTTAGGGCCACCATTGCTGTGATGAAACACTGTGGCCCAAGCAAGTTGGAGAGGACAGGGCTTATTTGGCTTACTCTTCCATATCATTGAAGGAAGCCAGGACAGGAACTCAACAGGGATGGAATCTGGAGGCAGGAGCTGATGCTGCAAAGGCCACAGAGGAGTGCTGCTTACTGGTTTGCTTCCCATGGCTTGCTCAGTCTGCTTTCTTGTAGAACCCAGGACCACCAGCCCAGGGGTGGCCCCACCCACAATGGACTGGTCTCCCCCACATCAATCACTAATGAAGAAAATGCCCTACAGACTTGCCTGCAGTCACACCTTAAGGAGTCATTTTCTCAATTGAGGTTCCCCTTTCTCAGAGATTTTAGATTGTGTCAAGTTGACATAAAACCAGCCAGCACATCTATATAAGGCATGTGTCGTCAAGGAAAAACAACTCTAACCCAACACTAGCTAGGTTGGCTTGGAAGTAATTTCATATCTCATTGTCTTAGAAATAGGCATCTAATTCTCTTAGTTCTTAGCACTGACCATTGTAGTGTGACCCAACCATTTCCTAAGTCCATTCCTACGCCACAGTATCATTTTTTTTTATATTGACAATCTCACAGATAGTTCAGTTATTGTGAATGCTACTGCGTCAAGCCTTTGCCAAGAGGACTCCTTTGGAGTTTCCCAAGAAAATGTACCTCTGTGAGTTGATCTTCCAGGATCAGGATCTTCCTTGGTCAGAGGTACCATGCCAAGGCAGGCTGCTGACCAGTGATGATTACAGCTGCATGCCTCATGTCATGCACCTCCGAATGACTGAGACCTTGATAAGCCGTGTGGTGACCTATGTATGACTCCAGTATCTGAATAGTACTCTCTTGCACAAAGTTGCCCTAACCTAACCTAGTGTGAACCTTCCATTCCGGTTGATTCTAGAGAGCCCTATCACTTATCAACTCTCCCTTTTGAGTTTCTTTGCCCCTATATGAAGAAAACCCATCCAGTCTATCAATCGTTTTGGCTTGTTGTAAGTCAGTATCAGTGAGTCAAAACTTGCCATTGGACTTTTTCTATTTTATAAGAAGGGATTGTATCTACTGGTTAGATGAGGCAGTTCTGAAAGCATGAGAGAAACTTTGGAGTGGTGGAAATGTCATTTTATCATCATGTGGCGTTGCTTACAGGGGTGTGTATGTCACCAACACTGACTGTTCCTGGTATGAATGATTCACAACAACACAGGTGAAATGCTTGTGCCAGTAAGGGGCTCACCGGTGTACAGGTATGTGCTCATCTGAATAGCATGAAGAGATGAATGAAAGCCCGGTGCAGGTCCAGGACTCCCCAGCTATGCATGGAATAAATGAGTTTGATTTCCTTGATCTCTTCAAATAAGTCTGTACCAGGCCTTTTCTGTTTGGGTCACCAACCAGCTCCCAAATCATGACACAGAGACTTATTATTAGTTATGAATGCTTGGCCTAGCTTAGGCTTGTTTCTGGCTAGCTCTTTTAACTTAAATTAGCCTGTTTCTCTTTATCTATTTTTTGCCTTGGGGCTTTTTACTTTTCTTTCTATCTGTATATCTTACTTTCACTGCTTCTCATATCTAGTTGGCTGGCCGCTGTATGACATCTGGCCCCAGGCATCTCCCTCATTCTCTTCTCCTCTTTCTCTGGTTCCTCTAGATTTCTCCTCCTATTTACTCTCTCTCCCTGCCAGCCCTGCCTATCCTTTTCCTGCCTAGCTATTGGCCATTTAGCTTTTCACGAGACCAATCAGGTGCCTTAGGCAGGCAAGGTGAAACAAATGCAACACACCTTTACAGAATTCAACAAATGCAGCACAAACAAGAGTAACACACCTTTACCTGGTTAGAGTAATATTCTGTAGCAGAAACAAATTTAACACATCTTTGCCCAGTTAAAATAAGTTTCTGTAACATCAGTCTATATAGGGATGAGTTTCTAAGCAAGAGGTTGCTGAATCCTTGGATGGTCATAGACCCCCAGCTAAACAGGACCTGCTGCCTGGCAGACTGGACTTCAGACGGGTTCAAAGTGGGGGCCAAAGGTCTGTGCTGGAGGCTACAGGCTGTGGTCAGGGATACCAATAATTATTTGATGACGGCAACAGAATTTGAAGGTGAGGTGGCATGGCTTAGAAAAAGCAACAGAAGATGCCCAGAATCACATTGTCTGTTTTCCTAGAGTCCCTTTTCTCCAAGTGCAAGTAGGTATCCCTGACACAATCCTCGGAAATGTTAAAAAATAAAGAAAGAAGGGAAAGGAAGCAAGCTCACAGCATTCAAATAACTGTTAAATTAATTAACTAATTATATTAAATCATTATTAGTCATTAGATAATTATTTAATTATCTAAGTTAATTTAAATGATTGTTAAATTGTTGCTGGAAGACAGATGAGACGGGAAGGTTTTTCCAAGGAAGAAAAAGCAAAGTTACAAATTTCATAGTGTGTCCGATCTCCAGCACCCTGTATGGCAGCATGCTCCTCGAAGGCTAGAGTGGGAAGAGAGAGATGGGCAGAGCCCAGTAGTTCACTGGCCACCCAGTCTAGCTAGTCATTGAGCTCCGGGATCAGTGAGAGACTCTATCAAAAGATAAAGTAGCAGAAATGAAGGAAGATACTCAATGCTGACCTCTTGCCTGGCTGTGGAGTCGCCAATTGACTTCATCCAGTGGAAGTCCCTCTGACTTTTCTTCCAAGTCCCAAATCTGATCCACTGCCTGGCAAATCACTACTTCCAGTTTCCCCTGCTGCCTTTTGCATCCAGCTGGGAGCCCCCTGTCTTCACTATGGGTGATGGTCTAGCTGTGGATGGCCCTACTGGCAGTGTCTTGAAGTGCCAACATTTTGCTTATGAGGAGTCATGTCAAACTTGGGAAACCATCAGTGCAGCAAGACAGGCCAGGGCTTAGAAGGGGGAACATGGCCAGACTGTAACAGGAAACTGTGTGGGTAGATACCTGGGGGCATCTGAGGATTCTTATCACTGAAGACCTTGGATGGAGTTCCACACTCATCAAGTGTCAGCTATGTGACCTTGGGTAAGTAGCAACATGATTGCTCTGAGATATAATTTCCTTCCTTCCTTCCTTCCTTCCTTCCTTCCTTCCTTCCTTCCTTCCTTCCTTCCTTCCTTCCTCCCTCCTTTCCTTCCTTCCTTTCTTTCCTTCTTTTTCTTTCTCTCTCTCTCTCTCCCTCCCTCCTTCCTTCCTTTCTCTTTCTCCCCCTCTCTTCCTCCTCCTCCTTATTCTTCCTTAAGCTAGGGATGTGGCAAACTACATGATCCAGATCATTTCTAGTAACCACCTGTCTTAGCTGCTGCATTAGTTACATTTGTAAAGTACAAAGCCATGCACTACTTTTCAAGGGTGAAAGAAAGTGTTGGGAATATGTGAATTGAGGTATGTGATGGAGAAAGCTATTACTAACCCGGGTTACTTTGGAAGGAAGCTGCTCTACCATGTGACTGTCAGCTGGTTCTATCTAGTAGAGCGTTACCAAGCCAGGAGATGTGCTTTGTCAAAGTTTACATTCTTATATGCCAAAAACCAGTTAGAACTAAATAGTGGTCCTTCAGACACAGCTTGCATTCTCTAGATTACGTCACCTTGTCAGCAACCCACCAAAGATTATCTTAATAGTGGTGAGGAGAGATGCAGCCCAGCACTGCCTCTAGTAGCCCAAGCAGTCTCTTCCCTTGGGGACTTTCATTCCGGTTAGAGATGGCGGATCCCTGACCATGTTCCCAAAAAGAATTTCAGGACAAGTCAAAGTAAAAAAGTTAGTGAGTTTATGAAGTAGACATGGGCGATAAGTTTAAGGGGTGAGAGAGATTGAGAAACTTGCTTAGGTATCTTCACATAGTTATGTTTGATTCTGAAGGGAGAGAGACTGAGAGACTTCCTTTGCTATCTTCTCATGCTGTGCTTGATTCTGAGGCTAAGTTTTCTTGCTGAAAGTCTGTGACTTGTAACAAGGTTTAAAGATTAAGCAAAGTTGAAAAATTAAGTAAAAAAATATGTGAACTCGCTCACTTATTTCTGTTATCTTTAACAGATAACAGAGTTTGCCTTTATAAATGAATGTGTAAGGTGTTTTTATGAAGGGCAATGTTTCATTTAGGGAGGAGAGTAGTGCTAATGCAATGTATTAGTGGTTCCTTTTCTCTGTGCGCTGATAAAATACTTGACGAAAACAACTCTGCAATGGGAGAGTTTATTCTTTCTCCATCTGAGGTATAGTCCACGTTGGTGCTGAAGGCATGCTGACAGGAGCAGGAAGGAGTGTGTTGTCCTGTCTTCGCACCCAGTCTGCAGCCAGGGAGCAGAGAGAGAGTCCAATGCTACTGTTCTCCTTTTCATTCAGGCAGGGACCCCAGCCTAGGGGATTGTGTCACCCACATTAGGGTGTGTCTTCCTTTCACAATTAGACAGTTCTGGAAACATTGTCACAGACATGACCAGAGGGTTGTCTTCTGGATGGTTCAAGAGCCCATCAAATTGACAAGAGCAAATTGTCATCATATATGGTTAAACTCAAGGTCACGAACATCTGGCCCTAAGTAAACATATTTTATTTTATTTTTACATATTCTTGTTGGAGATGGCCTTATCTCCATAAACCATGTAGATTTTTTTTCCCATTGTGCTGAAGTTTTTGACTCCCAGCCAGATTCTGCAGGGTCTTCTTTCCTGAGCCATACCTCTTAAAAAATATTCTCCATCTAAGCTGGCTAGTTTTTTGTCAACATGACACAAACTATGTTCCTCTGGGAAGAGGAAACCTCAATTGAGACATGTTTCTATGAGACTGGTTTGTAGGAAAGGATCTTCAGCATTTTCTTTATTAATGGCTGAAGTGGGAGGGCCTAGCCCACTGGAGGTGATGCCAGTGCTGGGCAGGTGGGCTGAGGCTGAATAAATATGAAGCTGTGCCAATCGTAGGGAATAGACCAGGAAGCTGTCTGACTCCATGGTCTCTGCTTCATTCAGTTCCAACCTCCAGGTTCTGGCCTTGAGTTCTCACCCTGACTTCCCCTGATGGAACATTGTTGTGAGTCTTTCTCTGTCCTGCCAGCCTGCTCCCAAATAACCGCACGGAGGGAGACTTCTTATTAACTATGAGAGCTTTGCCAATAGCTTAGGCTTGTTCCTAACTAGTTTTTACAACTTAAGTTAATCCATATCTTTTAATCTATGTTCTTTTATGTGGCTTGGTTACCTTTACTTTGTAATGCCCATGCTGTTTGCTTTGCATCCTCTGGCATCTCTGTCTTCTTCTTCCCAGCATTTCTCTGCCCTGAAAATCCTGCCTAGCTATTGACTGCTCAGCTGTTTATTAAACCAATCTGAGTGACATGCCGCAGTCTACAAAAAGATTATTCCACAACAGAATGTAATCTGTGAGATAAAACAAACCCTTCCCTTCCCAAGTAGCTTTTGGTTATGGTGTTTTATCACGGCACTAGGAAGCCAAACCGGAAGGGCACTGTCTTCCGGTCCTGCCTCAGCACCATGTGTCATGGGTTCTGTTGGCAGTTGAGTCTGTGATCCCTGGTCTAGAGTATCACAGACTCACTAATATTGGAGCCTTTGCTTTGTGTCTGGTCAGACTTGGCATTCCCGCTTAATAGCAAATGCCCCTTGGTTTAAATGATCTGTCTAGATCACCCGGGTAGGAGTGCCAGGGACCTGGTGGTGGACAAGCCAGCAGAAATGGAAAGCAGCAGCTTGCATCAAGGAAGGACTTCTGGCTAGGATAGCATGCTTATTTCCACATAGTCATGGAGTCATTGTCAGGAAAGAGAATTGTTCTAAAATTAATTTTTGTTTTATATGCTTAAAGTGAGCTCTTAGGTTGGCAGAATGGTGCAGTGGGTAAAAGCATTTGTTTTGAAAGCTGGCAAGCCTGAATCTGACCTCCGGAGCCCACATAAAGGTGGACAGGGAGAACCAACTTCCCAAAGTTGTCCTCTGACCTCCACATTCACACACAATGATACATAAGTAGGTAAAAGGAATTGTTTAGAAAACTAGCATACACAGTAATGGGTTTTATTCTGGCATTTCCATCCTTTTTTTCCTTATCTCTCCCCTCCCTCATCCTCACAGGTACCCCTGCCTCCTCTGGTTGATGGTTCTTATACACAATGGAATTTTATTCAGTCATACAAAATAGGAAATCATATAAGGAGTTGGAAATCATCATTGTTCAGTTAAACAAACCATACTCGGACATAGTATGTGTTCTCTCATATGCATTTTTCTTAAATTTAACTTCATGTATTTGTGAATTAAAAAAGATTATTACTGTATTTGTATGTGTGTCACACATAAGAGTAACACATGTGCATCGGTGGGTGCCAGTGGGGCCAGAAGAGGGCACTGATGCTGGGAACTGAGCCTCCGGAAGATCAGCAAGCCCTCTGAACTGCTGAGCTCCCCTCTCTCCAGATTACCGCCCCCCCCCACTTTTTTTTTTAGGCAGTATCACTCCATAGCCCAGGCTGGCTCTCTTAATTCATGCCTTCTCTGGCCTCTGCCTCCCCAGAGAAGGATTAAAGGCGGCGTGAGTCATCACACCCAACACGCATTTCTGATGAGCAGGGTTTGATGGGTTAACACTATGACCCAGAATAGCCACACTCCTTGCGAGGCTAGGGGCGCAGTTGCGTCATCCTGATTGAACCTGAGCCTGAGGTCAGCGAAGGCTTGGCAGGGACTGCAGGCTGAAGAACCTCAGGAGTCTGGGTGTGGGACGAGGAAGGCACATGGGGTCAGAGAGAGGGGGGGAAAGAGGAACCTCTTCCCTTTTCTCTCCGTGTGTTTTCTGCCCCACATGTATGCAGTGAGATATCCCCCTCAACCCCCACGTCTAGGATTGGTGTGTTGCCATATCCCGGCTGTTTGTTTTGGCTGCTAGAGGAAGTACGGACAGAGAAAAGTGCAAGCGCAGACATAATTTTTGAGGCAGCCGGCCTGGACAGGAACAGCGAAAGGGGAACTGGGTTCCAGATTCCCGACGCGGCTGGGCATCTGCATCCTGGAGGCCTTGGGGAAGGTTTACCTCAGCGGGCTGCTGAGCTGCGGCTGAGACTTTGCAAGCTCTTCAGACTCTTCCCGGCCATTCTCCTCCCCAGCTATGTGCTCCCTCTGTGCCAAACACTAGGGAAATGTGTTTTCTAATGAAGAGATAGTACGCACCAGGAAAATGGCCCTTTCTATTTTTTAAAAAGAGGTTCAATGTGACTATGATCTGTGACTCTGTGAGGGGACTCAATTGGAACATATCAGAGCATTTGGTTTAACTTTTGGTTATATATACTTTTAGGAATTGAAAACAAAGCAAACCCCACCACCGCAAAGCCCAGGGACAATGGGCCCTGGTAGTGAACACCTTTAATCCCGGCACTCGGGAGGCAGAGCTAGACAGTTCTCTGTGAGTTCGAGGCCAGCCCGGTCTACAGAGCGAGATCCCAGGACAGGAACCAAAACTACAGAGAGAAAACCTGTTTCGAAAAAGAAAAGAAAAGCCCAGGAACGAGGTTAAACTCCAAGGGCTTGCCTGGTGGATCTGGATAGTGCAGTAGCTAGGCGTGAGGAAGTCGCCTTCCACACCCCTGTGGGGTGCAGATGGATGCTAGCTGGGTTGGGGAAGCAAGCCCAGCCCCGAGGGCCCAGTTGTGACTTTGTCCTGACCTTGTCCTGGAGATTAGGCTAGAAAAACCACTCTGTTCATTATAGACTTCTCTGAAACTGGGTTAGAAAAGGGCTGAGGGCAAATTCTTGTTAGAGACCAGAGGCAGAATGACCTAGTGTTTTTCTCCAAAGGGCTAAGCCCCGTGAAGTCTTAGGTGACTGCCGAGGGTCTTTGGGCCCCGAGTCTGCGCCTTTAACTGTCCCTACTTGCTGGACCTCTGAAATGAAGGTTCCTATAGGTGGGAGGGGGTTCTGAGGGGGTTTGTGTGTGTCGGAAGTAGGGCATATCTCTTCCTCTGGAGAAACCTTAGAGTCACCGTTAGTGTTAGGAACAGCTCTGAGTAGAAAGACTCATTGTTATCTTTGAAGCCCTAGACAAAATTGACGGATAGAACATGTTGATTTTATTTTATTTTCCTTACTTCCACAAAACAGTCAGGGAAGGACAGGTGACAGGAAAAACCCCTGCTTTGTTAGGGAGGGGCACGTGTGCCTAGGTCAGGTAACTCTGGGGAGTCTTAGACCACAGCTCCTGACCATGTGAGTAGACAGGGCAGTGCTAAGTAGGGTGGCGAGGAAGCTTGTAAATGGGCAAGTTGACAAACGTGGGAAATATAATTCTAAACAAGCATCGATTCACATTTCCCTGTACACTGGTATCAGCAGGTGTACCTGGCCAGCTCCGTTGGTTCTTTGAATTCCTGCTGAAAATGTGCGCCTGAGAAACAGGCATGGTTTTGGATAAAGGTTGCTGGAATACCTATTATTCTGCATGGAGAGATCAGAATTTTTGTGTGTTAAAACTCAGAGTACTGCAAACGTTTGGGACATTGTTACTTTTCGTTAACTATATTGGTGCCCAAGTGTTTGAGAATATGTGGGAAGCAAAAAGATTTCAGCCAAAGGAGACACAAATGGAGTCAGACAAAAGTTCTGGAGAAGCGAAGTGATTTCTGCTGAGCTGCTGGGGGAAACCACTTATCGCCTGTGCACTGTGTGTGTGTGTGTGTGTGTGTGTGTGTGTGTTTGCACCGTGGAAAGAACTTCAGTGGTATAGACTTTATGAGATATGTGCATTTTAATTACTTATGGTCCCTATAAATCACCTAAATATCAGAGAAATACCACTGTGCGAGTATTTTGGTGTGTAAGCAGTATGTTTAGGTTAGTTTTCTTGCATGACACAACTTGCAAGCCTTATTTAGTAAAGCTTTGTTGAGATACAATTCATGTAACACAATGTTCGTCAACTTAAAATGTATAGTATTTCTGCAGACTTGTGCAACCACCACCAAAATGTAAGTATATAGTATTTTATTCTGCCATGAAGAAAGCCCCTTCATTCTCCATTCTGTACTCCTAGCTCTGGGCAACCACGCTGTGCATTCTGTCTCTGTAGACTTCCCTCCCATGGACATAGAGAAAACCATGGGATACATGACCTTCTGTGACTGCCTTCTTTTCTCTAGCACACTGATTATTAAGGTCATTTGTGTAAGCATATCCCAGTACTCTTTTTTTATTTCCACATGTTTTGTCCTACATCTGTAAACATTCATTGTTTGACGATGGACATTTGGATTATCTCCACTTTTTGGCTATTTTGAGTAATATTGCTGTGACCATGTCCACTGTTTTTTTGTGGACATACATTTTTATTTCTCTTGTGAGTGCTCCTAAGTGTGGACTTTTAAGCCCACGTGATAATCATGGTTATTCGCAGAAAGTGTCAGACTGACCTTATGAATGCCAGATCATGCAGCTTGACCTCAGGGACTGTGGGACTCTCATGGTGCAGGCACCACTGTGGAAGTTGTGATACAGAGAGCCTACTGTGACCTTGGTGGTCCCTGTCTCCTGTTGTTTGTGTGATCTCTTCTTTGAGTTGAACAGGGACTGGTACTTGCTTTTTCCCCTCCTAAAAGTGAGAATTTGGACCAGCACTCAGATACATCAATTTCAAGACAACATTAACACTTATACTGAAAAATCGAAAAAGCCATGTATTGGGTTTCTTTTCTGAAGTCACTCCAAATTCAGACTTGGAGGTAACTTTCCTTAAGAGGAAAGCACATAGCAGCAGCACTTAAAACACTGATAATCTTTACCCAACTCACATCGAGCCACAGTCTTTTATCACAGACACTGCACTCTCAAGTTTCCCATCATTTGTAGTTCATTGACAGAATTCTTAGGCTATGCAGAGTACAGCTCTAACCAGGCAATGGTCAAAGGATGGTTTTCTCCAGGAAACAGATCTACTAGAAATGACATGGGACTAGTTGTAATTTAAAATATTTAGTTTAGAAGGCCTTGAGTGTTGTTGTTCCCCATATTCCCCTTCTACCCTGCCCTCCCACCTCCCACCCTCTTCAATCCTCCTCTTCTGGTTTCCCTTATCCCTTTAAAACAACGTGTTCTATTTCCTTATCCTTGGAAGATTCCCTGCTCCTCCCTGGTTCGTACCTGGTCCCTACCTATCCTATGAAACACACGTATCTAATGCCTAAAAGCTAGAATCCACATGAGAGAAAAAATGCAATGTTCATCTTTCTGGGTCTGAGTTACCTCTTTTAGGATGACTGTTTCTAGTTCTATTTACCTAAACCTTTCACAATTTCAATTTTCTTAATAGCTGAATAATATTCCATTGTGTAAGTGTACAACACTTTTATTCCCCATTCATCAGCTGATGGACATCTAGGGTTTTTCTAACTTCTGACTATTATGAATAAAGCAGCCATAAGCATGGATGAATGAGCAAGAATCTCTGTAGTAAGATACAGAGTCCATTGTGCATACAAAGAGTGGTATAGCTGGACCTTGTATTAGATCTATTGTCAGCTTTTTGAGGAACTACCACACTGCTTTCCATAGTGCTGTACAAGTTTGAATTTCCACCTGCTGTGGAATAATCCCTTTGTACACTGTGAAGATTTGTCACTATGATTGGTTTAATAAACAAACTGACTGGCCAATAGCTGAACAGATTAAGGTTAGTCAGGAGAGCCAAACTAGGTGAATGCTGGGAGGAGGAAGGGGAGAGTCTGGAGTTGCCAGCAGATGCAGAGGGAGCAGGAGATGAACATGCTATGGTAATAAAGGTACTGCCATGTGGAAGAGCATAAGTAAGGAACATGGATTAATTTAAAATGTAAGAACTGGCTAGAAACAAGCTTGAGCTATTGGCCGATCATTTATTTATTTATTTTAAACATTTCTTTTTTAGATTTATTTATTTATTATGTATACAGCATATATGACTGCAGGCCAGAAGAGGGCACCAGGTCTCATTAAAGATGGTTGTGAGCCACCATGTGGTTGCTGGGAATTGAACTCAGGACCCCTGGAAGAGCAGTCAGTGCTCTTAACCTCTGAGCCATCTCTCCAGCCCTGGCCGAGCATTTATAAATACTCTTTGGCCGAGCATTTATAAGTAATCTAAAGTCTCTATGTTTGTTATTTGGGAGCAGGCGGTCGGACCAGGAAAACTTTTGCCTACACCCACCAGCAAAGCAACGTTTCACTTTATCTCACATACTCACTGACATCTGCTGGCATTTGTTTTGCTGATGTTGGCCATTCTGGCTGGGGTAAGATGTAATCTCAAAGTACTTTTAATTTAGATTTCCCTGATGGCTAAGGGTGCTTAAATTTTTTAAAAGTGTTTTCCAGCCCTTTTCATCTCACCTTTTTAGAACTTTCTGTTTAGTTCTGTTCTTTTTACATTTTTTTCTTTATGTCCAGGTTTTTCTTTTTTTGTGGGGGAGGGTTGTTATTTTTATATTCTAAATACCCACTGTGAGATGTACAGTTAGCAAAGATTTTAACCCCAATCTGTGGGCTTTTGGTTCAGATGATGATGTCTTTTGTTGTAATCATGAATCTCACCCACATACAAACCCTGCAAGCTGCGTTAATTATCCACCGGCAAGATAAACCCATTGTGCCATAGTGGTACCGATATGATGGGAGCCACCACCTACCTTTTGATCGGATTTTAGGTTCACTTCATGAAATGGAACTCATGCCTGATATCGTTAATTAGGCCAAGCACTTGAGACTGGATAGGTCACATGCTCAGGGCAAAGCTACTAATATTATTCTGCTACCTGAACAGAGCAATAAAAAGACTCCTAGTGACTGACATACTGCTATCCCCATAGATCAGTGCGTTACTCAACCCTCAGCAGAGAAGCTTCCTCTTGCAGTAGATGGGAATTAACATAGAGATGCACAACTGAGAGACTTTGGATACTTTGGATACTCAGCCCTGAATTTTTTTTTGGGTGGCGGGGGGGGGGGTGTTGAGACAGGGTTTCTATTTGTAGTTCTGGTGCCTGTCCTGGATCTCACTCTGTAGACCAGGCTGGCCTCGAACTCACAGAGATCTGCCTGGCTCTGCCTCCCGAGTGCTGGGATTAAAGGCATGGGCCACCATCGCCTGGCAATGGTTTTTTTGAATGGGATGTCTTTATCAAACCCCTTCCCTCAAAGGCTCAGGAATCTGTGCAAAAGAGGAGGCAGATGAACGAATGGAAGAGCCAGAGATGAAAGAATTTTTTTCTTTTAACCATTGAACATAATTTGCTTATTGATTCTTTGGGAATTTCACATCATGTACCCTAATTCTGCTCACTTCTTGGTCCCCGCATAATCCTCCCCTCATCCCTGAAGTGCCCCTCAAAAGAAAATTTTAAAAAATCAAAACAAAGCAAGCAAGCAAACAAATAAACAAAAACAAACGAAACCAACCCCCCCCCCAAAAAAAAAAAAACCTCTTTGCTTCTCCTTCTTCCCCGCCTCTCCAACACCTCTTCATTCACCCTGGAGGCAGCGGGAGCCATGGTGTGTCACATAGTATAGCCTTTTGTGTCCAATCAGCTTTCTAGCAAATGTTCATTGCAATGAGTCACTGATCTGGTTCGAGGCCTCTGGTTCCTGATACACTTTTATCACTGGATCCTCACTGAAACTCCTCTGGGATATCCTGCAGACACCCGAGTCATGCATTCCATGGGACCAGTCCCTTCATGAGCTCCAGCAGGTGCCAGATGGGGTAGATATTAGGGTGGGTCAACCCAAAGCCTGGCTGTGGGCCTGGGTGGTAGCTGAGCTCGTCAGTCCAAGTCATTGGGGTCACCTGCCTCAGGCAAAGGGGCAGAGTCAGCTCCCCTACGTCCATGCCATGGGTCAGTTCTCCCTTGCTGTGGTGAGGGGTGGGACCATCTCTCCCAAGAACAGGGGCCAGCTCTCCAGTGAGGACTGGGGCCAATTCTCTTACTGCAGTGTCCAGTGACAGGCAGGGCCAGCTTTCTCAGGGCCAGGGAAGGGCCGGGGCATGGCCCTCTGCATCATCCATGGTTTCTATGGGTCCCTGAGGTGACACAGGTCACAGACATCAACATAGATCCCAGCTGCAGCTGGACCATGGACCCAGACATGGTCCTCAGCAGCAGTGGAGTCTGGATGTCACCATTACTCCAGATGGCAGTGCAGGCCACTCAGATTCGCATGGCTGCAGCAGCAGTGTGGCCCTCGGACACCAACATAGCCCCAGACCTTGGGCGTCAGCTTGGCCTTCAATGGTAACAGGAGCCTCGGATATCAACACACACCCAGGCTGAGGTCCACAGACCCAGACATAGCCCTCAGATGTAGCTCTGGCCTGGAGGTCACCATGGCATTGGGTCGCAATTCAGGCCACTCAGATTTGCATGGCCCCTGCTGTAGCAAGGGCCTGGGACACCAACCTGGACTCAGATGGCTGACCTGACCCTGAGCATCCACATGGCCCTCGGTGGCAACTGGAGTCACATATGTCAAACCCAGACCCTGGCAGCTATAGGGCCATGGACCCAGACATGATCTTGGTGGCAGCCTGGATGACACTATGGCCCCAGGGTGGCAGCACAGGACAACCAGATCTGCATGGTCCCAGCTGCAGCATGGCCCCCAGACTCCAACAAGGCCACATGTTGTGGCTCAGACTCTGGGCTTCCATGTGGCCTTTGGTGGCAACATGGACCATGCACTTAAGCACAGACCCCAGCTGTGTTTATGGATCCATACACGGTCCTCAGCAGCAGCCTGTGTCTGGATGTCACCATGACCCTAGATGGCGGCCAAGGCCACCCAGATCGGCACGGCCCCAGTGGCAGCATGGCCCCTGGACACCAACAAGGCCCCAGGTGGTCCCCCAGGCCCCCGGAAGCAGCATAGCAGTTGATGGCAACAGGAGCCACGGGCATCAGCACACTGTGGTAGGACCACGAAGAAAGAGCATTTCCGAGACCCGATCGAGCAGATGCACGGATGTCCTGTGGCAGCGTGCGCACAATCTGTGCAGGCTCAAGCCAGACATCCCAGCACAAGGGGAGGGAAGCGGGTACAAAGCACTGTCTACAAACGCTGACTGCTGGGAGAGGGGAAAAGGGAGCGGCACTCGGTATATCAACCACACTCCACGGCAGGCCCCGGCTCAAGAGCAGCAGGCCCACACAAAATGGACGAACTCCATGTGTTTTAGCGATTTTCTTTCTTTCTTAAAGATTTTTTTTTTCAAGAGAGAAGCAACATGAAGTTGGGTAGGTAGGAAGGGTGGAGGGTGAATCTGGAAAGTTGGGGGCATGGAAAATAAAATGATAAAAATATACTGTATGAGATTCTCAAAGGATACATTTTAAAAATTCAATTTGAAGTACTAAATGTATTTCTATGGCCCCACATTGCTATTGAATATTCCTTGTATTTTAGGATATAAAAATCAACATCTCACCTGTGAAATGTTACGATGGCACCCAACACAGCCAATGACTTCCATAATTCAACATCCCAATATTATCTGGTAGTACTAAAAAATAAATGAGTGGATGATTTCATCTCTTTTTAAAAATTAGTTAATCTATTTTTATTTTATTTGTGTGTGTGTGTGTGTGTGTGTGTGTGTGTGTGTGTGTGTGTGTAGGAGGGAGGGAGGAAGGGAGGGAAGGAAGAAGGGATGGAAAGAGAGAGAGAGAGGGAGGAGGCTTATAAGGTGCATCTCCCATGTGGAGATCAGAAGACAACTTTTAGGATTTTGGGAGTTGGTTCTCTCCCTCTACTGTGGCATCTGTAGGTTGAATTCGAGTCAAATTGGCACTGTAAGCACATTTACCTACTAGGCCATCTCACTGGCCTTGATTTCACCTCTTTAAATATCATTTACACTTAAAAATGGGATGGGGGATCCCTCACCATACTTTAAAAGTTTTTGTAGAGCTACTAAAAGCTTTGTGTCACAATGCAGTTGGTTAAAAAGCTTTCCTCTGGCTTTGTACAAAAAGGGAGACCAGGGCTACCGGGAGACATGATACCTGGTCAATCAGACTTGGGCTCTTTCTTCTCTGCTGCACCAGAGACAGGCCTGGCCCTTGCGGCTTTAAATGTTCCCATTTTTGCAGGCAGATGGTCTTCAGTTTCTTAGGAAGCCACATCCTTTCTTCTCTCCCCTTTCTTTTTGGTCTGAAGATCTATCCTTTCCTCTTGACTTTTTGGGGGACTTCTTTTCTACTTTTTTTCCCCCACGCCTGAAGGGTAATGTGTTGACATCATAAGGTAGTTTGTGGGAGGCGCATGTCACACCGTGGTGTGTGGTGTGACCATCTAGTCACATCATCTTCCTTTCTGCTTTTGCAGGGACAGGTACAGCAGGCAACTTGGCCACTCTCGGGCTCCTCCTTCACTGCCTCTTTATTTCTTCACTGGAGCTGGCTTTCCGCTCCAGCCTCTTGGGAGCACAGGACACAGGGGTGGGTACTGCAGGCCAACTATGCCTTGAAGTACCTGAAATGCCGGGCTTCTACCACGGGAGCCTGTGACTTGCTTCTAATGGGTAGCATATGAAATGTAAATGAAATGTCACCTTGGTAATCATTTTAGACTACATTTTAGCAGACTGCATACTCTCCCTTTATGATATATGCAGTTATCTTAGAGAAACTCACTTGGTCTATGGCCATCCCATCCCAAATGCACCCGATCACTACTGATCTTGGAATCTAAGTATGACAAAGCCTGGTTAGCATTCGGAAGAGAGTAGCAACTCATGTGCCGAGGCGCTGTGGGCGCTGATCCGAGGATAGCTGAAGTCATACAACTGAAGAAAATGAATTCTGTCAACACTGGGGGTGAACTTGGAAAGTAGATTTTTCCCTAGTGGACCTTTGATGAGAGTACAGCCCAGATGATGCCTTGACTGTGAGCCTTGAGGGAGCCTCCACTAAGCCTGCCCATGCAAACAGACATAATGGATGGGGAATGATTTGTGAGCCTAAGTTTGTGGCAATCTGTTATGGGGTATTAGGGCACTAATCCAGAAATCTAGGATTTGGCTCCATTATGTAACGTGGCCAGGGCTATCGAGTTCCCGTGTTCAGGCAGATATCCTGTGTATCAGTGTGATTTCTGTAATGATAGTCTGCACAGCAGTTCAGGTATGGGACTCTAACTGTGATGTACTCTATGTCTCTGAGGCATAATTTTTAGAATGGAAAAAGAAGTAAGAGAGAGAGAGGAGTTCTATTTTTCTTGCTTAATGCTTTTCTGGACGCGCTGTTCCAGGAAGCATCCCTAAGTATTCAGAATTAAACAATGATAACAGAATGATGAGCGCATCTATGTCCTGGGGACTGGGGGAGTGAGAGGAAATACCAGAAGTTGAAGCTGTGCTCGGACAGAGCTTGTGAAACAGGCACCATTTGTCTGACCCGCCCTGCAGACAAAAGCTTGTCCTCGATGCTTCCCCTGATGTTTCTTTAGTCAGGTAATAACTGAGCAGTCCCAGCCAGGTGAATACCACTTCTATTTCAGGAATGTACCCAGGATCATTCTGTCTTTCTTAGTCATTCCCTTCGATATTGAATGGCCCTTGCACTCAGACTTTTTAAACTTACGCTTCTTCTATCTCTTATTGTTCTCTGAAGGTTTGTGCTGTCTCCTACCTGCTACTGGACAGATGGGGCCACCTGGTGATGTGGCTCTCTTGGAAGTCTTTGGCGTGCCTTTCTGTTCGTTCCTCCTTATTCTCGGCTGCCTATCATGAGGAGGATGAGCTGGACATTATCCTCAAGGCACACACATACACGTGGAGTCCTCTTTGCTTCCTCTGTGGTCTGACTTTAATTTCAAGTGCTGTGACTGTGACTCAGTGTGTAGTCTAATAAGAAGACTTGTGCGTCAACTAACCCACCAGGCTTATCTCAGAAGACTTGAAAGTTTTCTTGTTAGGGGAAGAAAAGCATTTGGAACTGATGGGAAATAGGTGTCTTGTATCCGGTGGTGGGAGATTTGAGACACCAGTGACATTTCCATCACCCAAGGCTCACACTAGTATTGACATCAGAAAGCCAAAGTCCATTTTGCTGAGGATGGAGTCAGCTGTGTTGCTTCCTATATTCATAGCAGAGGCATAGTCTAGTAATAGGGAACAGATAAAATAGACGGACGGAATACTGTTTTAGGTGTTATATATCATACAACGATTTTACAAAGACGCTAAGTTTACTTGGACATCATCGGGGCAGGGAAACTCTTCCCACAAATTGGGATTCACTGATTCTCTTTGCATCTATTTTGTATATCATTTAAAGGAAACATGTTTGCACTCATAGAACAAACAGAACCACAGGGAAATTTACATATTACAAAAGGCTTCCATTTCCTTGTGTTAATTATTACGCAATGGTTAACAAGGGATTTATACCTCTGTGAAGCTGGATCAGAGATGACCATCGCTTGGTCTCTGCTCATACAGGAGAAAGCCCTGACCCCCCATGTGTGCTGGTCTATAGCTATGCTTCTTGGCTACTGGCAGGAATCTTCTGGACGGCAGATGTTTGTCTGACGGCTGGTCTTTGCGGTGTCCTTGAGTTGAGACAGTCACTCGGCCGGCCCTGGTTCCTCATTTGTAACTCCCGCATATGTTTTTTGCATCAGTTAGTTTTCTCATCACTGAGACCAGAAGCAACTTAAGGCAGGAAGGGTTTATTTTGGATTGCGGCTTTAAGGGCTACGGTCTCTCATGGCAGGGAAGGCCTGGTAGTGTGGAGACACATGGTAGTAGGCACAGAGGAAACTCCTTGCCTGCACTTCCACAGACCAGGAAGTAAAGAAAGGGGACATCAGTGTCTGCCTTCTCCTTCTCTTTTCATTCAGTTGTGGACCCAGCCTATGCAATAGTGCTGTTCACATTCAGGGAAGGGCTTCCATCTCTCAGTTCATCTTCTCTGCAAATACCCTCACACTCACACCTGCAGATGCTCTCCCACCCACAGACACCCCACCCCCACAGACACACCACACCCACAGAAACCCTCACCCTTACACCCTCAGATACCCCACACCCACAGACACCTTCACACCCACAGACAACCTCACACTCACATCCACAAACACCCTCACACTCACACCCACAGATACCCTCACACTCAGAGACACCCTCACTCACACCCACAGATACCCTCACACTCACCTCACATCCACAAGTGAGCTTAGGGTACTTAATGCTTCACTTGTTTTCTTTTAAAGGTGTGTGTGTGTGTGTGTGTGTGTGTGTGTGTGTGTGTGTGTGTGATGTGTGTGGTGTGTGTGTGTGTGTGTGTGTGTGGTGTGGTGTGGTGTGGTGTGTGTGTGCGTTGTGAATGTCTGCCATGCATCTTCTGGTACATTCAGAGGCCAGAGGATGGTGGCAGATACCCTGGAACTGAGGTTACAGCTGCTGTGCGGGTGCTAGGAGACAAATTCTGTAAGAGGAAGAAGTCCTACTTAGCCTCCCTACACATTTTCTTAACATTAATAAAAAAAAAATTGACTATCATACAAACAGAAACTTAGCTAATTTTACATTTACCAACCTGAAATACAGGATGTTCTGGGGAGCAAGGTTTGAGATAAATACTGTGAAAATGCATAGATCGTTAAAGGGATATAAAACGGAGAGAGATTCTGAACATTTTGCTGGTTTCTTCCCTCCTAAATATAGCCTGCACCAGACAATTTTCATAGCATCAGGCCTGCCTATTCCAGTTCATTCTGTGCTATTACTTGTTGTTCATGTGCTAAATACCACATTAGCACCTCTGGTATTTCCACAAGAGACATCAGTGACTTAGCTCCTTTTCAACCCGATTCACCTCTAGAGCGTGTATGGGCATTAGCCCTTTTCAGCAGTGTTTACCTTCTGAATTCTCCTTGCGCATGTCACCATCTGAATGTCTCTTACGTGAGACAGGCGTTAGGAAGTGTGTGTAGTTGTTCTAGTTTCACTCAGCACTTTTTCATTCTTGCACTCATCTGACAATCACGCCCCTTTGTTTGGTGTTCATCACTGGCTGGTTACCAAGAATACACAGATGATTAAAACATTAGTCCTGACCGGGAAGAGCTCCTCAAGACAGAAAGAGTCATCCAAGTACATAATTATACCATGATACAAGGGCTCCCTTGGGATTAGCACTGAATCATCTCAGAGGAGTCAGAGAAAGTGGCATTTTGGTTAGATCAGGATTTATCGATGTGTAGGGATGAGGGAGTGATGTTGCAGAGATGACTTGTAGTGTGATGTTGCAGAGATGATTTGTAGGTTCATAAGCATATGGCAAGTTGGGAGAACGGTGAGAAGCTGGGTATGGCTAGAGCAGTGTGTGTGTGTGTGTGTATGTGTGTGTGTGTGTGTGTGTGTGTGTGTGTGTGTGTGTGTGATGAACTGGGGGTAAGGGAAGTTTTGAAAGAGAGGTGAGGATGATGTGAGTTAAGTATGGAATTTTGACTTGATTCTATAATAATAGGGCATATGCGCAAAGGTCCTAAGACAGAAGGATACTTACAGGGTAACAGACAGTAAAGGTAGTGGTACATGGATGAGGCTGGAGTTGGAGAGGATGAGTCAGAGGGATGCACTATACAAATCAGCAAATGCTGCCTGCAGGAAACACCATCATGAAGTCTTCCATTAGTGGTGTTGACCTGGAGTAACTGAACTGACAATTGCTTATGTCAAAGAGAGGGAAATGTAGAGGAAGGGCCCCAGGTGAGGAATGCTATAGAGGTCACTTGGTCAAGGCTTAGTGACTGACAGGCTAAGAACATAGAGAATAGAAGTGATCGGACCCCAGCATCCTCTCCTTGAAGCCAGAGTCATTAGTTGTAGCACAAATTGCTAAATGGTCTTATTAATAAAAAACCTGGAGCCAGATATTGAGGTAAAAACCTGAGAGATCAGAGGAATAGAAAAAGTCACTTACAACCTCACCTCACTGACACCTCAGTCTTCAAAGAAACCTGCTTCCTGTATACCCACACCTATATGCCTTTCTGTTCTGTCATCTCATTTCCTCTCTCCGCCCAGCTACATCACTTTCTGTCTGTCTGTACAGACCTCCAGACCCCTATGGTTAGTGCTGGGATTAAAGGTGTGTGCCACCATGCCTGGCTCTGTTCCCCAGTGTGGCCTTGAGCTCACAGAAATCTGGATGGATCTCTGTCTCCCGAATGCTAGATTAAAGGCATGTGCTACTGTTGCCTGACTTCTATGTTTAATATAGTGGCTGGCTTTTCCCTCTGATCCTCAGATAAACTTTATTAAGGTACACTATATTGTGGGACACAATACATCACCACAATCAGTGGCATTGCTAATAAAGACAGAAAATAGGATAATTATAGATTTTTGTCTAGGAAAGAGAGGGGGGCACAACACATCTGACATCTGCTTCCTCTCTTCTTCATCTCCCTCTCTGTGTCTCACCATGGCTGGAGCAGATCATTCATTATAGGAGCCTTTCCATTCACTTTGTACCTTCTCTAAATGTCCTGGTCTTCCCTTTCTGCTTTGGGGCATGCTAGGTCTAAGCACAAGATTTTTGAGAAGTTACAGTAGCAGTGCAAACATTAATCAATGGAAGAAGAACATGAAGGGTGGTTGTTCCCGTTTCCATGCTTTGGGTGGTCCAAGGCCTTCTCACCTTCAGGGCTTCTGGTAGAGCCACGTAGCCCACAGCACTTCCTCATTAGCTTTCTGTTTTTTCCTTCTCTGTCTTATCTGGCACTGTTTCCCTGAAATCACCTTTCATGAAAACTGTGTGTTACTTCATATTTCTGTCTCACCTTTGAACACACCAAGCTAAGACAGGCAAGCACACAAAGACTGGTTTGATTTGAAATGTGAGGAGTCTGTGGTGCCAAGGCTCTCTGCTTATATTTCTGAAGCTTGGTTAAAGGGTATCAATGAGATCCATATACCTTATGTCTAAAAGTTTAAAAGTTATTAATCAACCTGCTACATAGTTAAATAAGATGCTGTAGTCTTCCATTTACCTACCTGTGTTAGAATGTATATCCATGGCATCCTCTAAGATTCATGCCAGGATTACATGAAAATACTCAGGCCTATACAACCTTCCTTGTCTATAAAATATGTTTTATTCCCAACATATGCTGAGGATAGCAGCCTACAGGATGGTTTATAGTCCAACAAAAGAGCTACCTTCACACCTTGGGGTGTGTGCAAAGTGGCTTAGCTTTCCCTCAAGAGAATCAGCTAGAAAGGAAACTGTAGGCTCCAGATGGTACCTGGGTACAACTGTAGAGGTCAGGCTTAGACAGACCCTTTAGAGAAGAGAGGTCCTTTGGCAGCTTTTAATGTTATGAATCCATAGGACATCCTGACAGTTCTCTGGTAGGCACTGTGGACATTGGTCTTTGGAATTGGACCTTGATATAAACATTTGGAATTTGTGCCATTTGGATTGACACTGAATAGTAGGAGTAAATGGATTCAGCTGGGAAAGTGAGGTGGAATGAGCAGAGGTCTAAGAACAGCACCCTGGGGGTGGCTGGGGAGGTGGAGCCAGGGAAAGAGGCTTTGGAAGTGACTCAGTGTTTCATCTTGACATTTAAGAGGAGTTTTTCCCTTCCAAACTAACAAGGCAAACACAAACGGATTCTGAAAGCAACATGGTAGAGATGTGCTCTTCCTTGGTGCTCACCCAATAGCCTATGTATGGAAATTCTTCCTACATTCTCAGTCACATTGTGCTCACTAAGCTGCCTGAGACTTTGAAAGTAAGGGCTTATTAAAGACCATGGTGTTCAATATCCATATAAAACACAGTCTTGTCTAGAGCTGCGATCTGAATGTGGCCCCCTGAATCTGTATTGAAACTTAATTACTATGTGATAGCATTAGGAAGTGGGGATTTTAGGAAATTTAGTCATGAGGATGGAGTTCTAATGAGTGGGGTTGGTGACCTCATGACCTGACTGGAATGACCTATCGAGGCTCCTTCTGCTCTTCTCCTGCCAGAGGAGGACCCCGTATTTGTCCCTCTGGCAAACAAAACAACAGTCATCTTGGAGGCAGACACTGAGCACTGACCAGACTCTAAACCTGCTGGGATCTTAATCTTTTCCTTTCCAGAGTGGTGAGAATTCAGGTCTTGTAAGTGACCCAGCACCAAGGGCAAAGACACTTGGAGGGGAACACAGTGCCTTTTTGAAGCATGAGCATGAAATGTTAGAAAAAAAGCTTGAGGAATTTGAGGGAAAAGTTTCTCACATTATAACCTTTTTTGTTGTTTGTCACGGTGACACACATTTGAGAGGAACAGTTTAAAGAGGGAAAATGTGTCTTGGCTCAGGCTTCTAAATTTTAAGGTATGCCAATAGCTGTCTCTCTTGTTCCTGGATCCATGGCGAGGAAGCACACCATGGCAGACAGGTGTGGCAGAGAAAAGCTGCTATCCTCATGGGCCAAGGGGCAGAGAAAGACAGGAAGGGACCAGAGGCAAGAACTACCCATCAAAGATGTCCCAGTTATATCTTCCTGCTAAGCCCTGTCTTCTAAGTGTCCATTCAGATATACATTCATCAATAACTCAGTCCTTTCATGAAATTAGAGTCTTTATGACCTAATCACCTTAATGGTATTACCAATTAGAGACTAAGCCTTCAACCCAAGCCTTTTTTGGGTTCACTCATATTGAAATTATAATGTTTGTGATGGTTAATGTCTATTTTAAGCATGATGGTATTTAGATTCACCCAGGAAACAAGCTTCCAGAGCACCAGTGATTTTGCCTCTGCTCAAGCCTTTGAGGGGTTATCTAGATTAGTTTCGGTGAGGTGAGAAGACCTATCTTAACTGTGGGCAGCACTGTTCCCTGGGCTGGGGTCCTAGAAAGGATTAAAAAAGAGAGAGAGAAATCAAGCTCTCTGCTTCCTGATTGTGGCTGCAATGAGGCCAGCCACCTCAAGTTCCGGCTGCTGTGACTTTGCTGCCAGGATAGACTGCACCCTTCAACTGCCAGCCAGAATGGACCCTTTCTCCCTTAAATTGCCTTTGTGAGAATATTTTATTAAAGAACTAGGTAAAATAACTAATATAGCATTCCATGCCTGAGTCTCAAAAGCCTCATGTCAATCTCCTAATACCAATTACACTCAGTCCACCGCCCCCCCCAAAGTCATCATGGCCTTAACAGGTCCAGATCAAAAGATCAAGTACAAAATCCATGACACCTGAGGCAAAGGTCACCTTCCACATCTCCTCTGAGATGCTTCTCCACAAGTCACTGTAAAAACAGAAATTACTTATATCCATCCAGTGTAGATGAGCCCCCTCTAAAAGAGAGTGATGGGGCATAGAAAAAAGGGGTGGGACTGAAGTTGGACCACAATCCAGCAAAGTAAGCATTAATTCCTGGCACTTCATGCCAATCTAGAATTGCATGGGGGAGGCAAGTCTTCTGCTGGCTCAAGAAGCGGCTGGGCCCACTCAGAACATGACTGTCTCTGGGTATTTGGATGGCTGAGCAAGAAGAAATGAGTCTTGGGGAAGCAGGGTGCCCTGGTGCTGTTTTCTTAAAAAAAGGGTATTCCAAGTGATTATATCTTTGAGCCTGGGATGAGTAGGGCTCAACCAATGCCTGGGATGTCCTTAAAGCATTTTTTCTATTGTCTTGTGAAAAGTGGTTGACTTATAATTTTAGCACAGTTAATCTCTCCAGGAACCACCCTTTATTTGCCTCTTCTACAAGTTTTCAAACTCCTTCTGTTCTCCTTTTTGGTTTTACTTTTTGCCATCAATCTGGACAAAGCCTGTCAGCAACAACCAGGCCACAGTCTGAACAGCACCTTTCTGAAATCTCTTTCACAATATTTAGTACATAATCTTTAAAATTGGCCTCCTACAAAATCTCAAGACATGGATATGTCTTGAGTAAATATAAATATGAATGTAAGTAAAATGGCTACCAATGTAACACAAATGTCTGCTAATCCAAGTGCTAGAGTCCTTTATTTCATTTCAGACTAGACTGGATGTATTCACAATATAGCTTCATTTCTTGGTACCAGTTTTCTTGCTTCAGTTAGTCCCCCAACCCCCAACCCCACCTCCGTAACAAATAACTGAGAAAAACAGTTTAAAATGGGAAAGATTTCTTTTGGTGTGTGGCTTCCGAAATTTCAGTTCACGGTCAGTTGATTCCATTGTTTCTGGATTTGTGTTCAGGTTGAACACTGTGGCAGAAGGGTATGGCAGAACCGCCTGAACAGCATGGTGGATGAATAGAGTGGGACAAAGCTACCGACCTGGTGATAGCCAGGGGACAAAGAGAAAAAGTATGCCCTTCAAAAGCATGTTCCCAGATATTTATCTCCAAACAGATTCCTCTTCCTAATAGTCCATTCTGACTGGATAGGTGTGAAAGCATTTATAATCCAGCTACCTCTCAATAGCGCCATCAGCCAGGAATCAAACCTTCTGCACATGAGCCTTTTGGGTGAATATCTCTTGTCCAAACCATAACAACTAAACATTTCTAGGCATGTCTGTTTTCTTAATTGTTGTGTGTACTTAACTGTTCTTACTGACACAGTGGGAACGACTGATCCTAAGTTTCATTTGGAAGGATTTCACGTAGACACTAACTGTTCTAGAAGGGTTTGAATGATCATTTTTGTTGGATTCATTGTTTTACAATAAAGAAAGACAATTGAAATGCTATCAGTTCCCAGATTTACAGACCATGGCAACATGAGGCTGATTCTCTTGTAGCTTTTTGTGCATGTTGTAATTGGATGTACCTGGGTAATAAAGGCCAACTTGAGGTAAATAAATGGGTAGCTTCACATTAGCATCACTTCTATCACAAATCAGGAGCACCCTCTACAGGCTCACATTCTGGGTACCTAGTTTTCATTCATCAGTACTCTTTTGGGAGATGGCAAAACGTTTGGGATGTGGGATCTTGTTAGCGGATGTAGACACCTAGGAGAGGGCCTATAGGGTTCTATCTGTCTCTAGTTATGGACTAATTCTCTGTTTCTGACCTGCTGCCAGGTAAAGCAGCAGCCACAAGCTTCTGCAGACATGCCCAAGGGCTGTTCTTCCGTTCCTTCCCCACGGTGATGGACTGTCCCTCTGCAGCTGTGAGTCTAAATCTCTCTTTCCTCCCTAAGTTCCTCCGGTCCTTACGGCAAGGACAAGAAAAGCGACAAATACATTAGAGTCAAGTATGGGCCTCTATGCGCACACTTAGGAAGGCACACAACTCACTTCAGTAAGTCAGGGACAGGGTTCTTTGCAAATGTGCCATCTCACCTGAACGTGATGGATGAAGAGGCAACAGGCAGTTTTTCCAGGCTTGAGTGCAGGGGAAAGGAAACTGATCTGTTCGTAGAGGTTCACTTCAAGGTGTCTGGAGTCTGGCATGGGGAAGGATGTGGGTGGAGAAGTAGCGCCAAGTCAGTGTGGTAAGGGTGGTCCATCAAGACGAGCCTTTTGTTCTCATTAAGGTGTGTAGGTTTTACTTGAGGAGCAAGAGGAAGGTACTACAGGGCTTAAAAGGCAGATGGGTTGCTCGGATGATGACTGAGGCCGCAAAATGGAAAATACTTCCGGAGAGCAGCATGTCTGGAGGCTGGGAGAAGAGTTTAGAGGTTGTGATGTTAAAATTGAATTGATGGTGGCTCAAACAGGGACTAATGAGCATAGAACCCACACGCTCTTTAGGATGAGAAGAGGGTAGATGTTGAGGCTGATTCAGAGAGCAGTGGAAGAGAAAGCCTTCAGCAAAATGAGCTCGAACAGCGATCAGACTGGACCAGTAACAGACTGACGGGAATGTGCCCATCAAAGCTGAGCGGGAAGGGCCAGGCTGGGGCTCCTCGAGCCTGCCGATGAGATTCAGTGACAACAGAGCGGGAGAAGCTGATTTAGCTTCAGGTTCTGAGGTGAGGGGAGCCTACAAATGTGGGTTGAATCCTTCTGGGCACACAGGCTGGAAGGCAGGAAATGAAACAGTTCCTAGGGATTACAAACGTGAACGCTTACCCATCCAAGAGGCAGTGGTCGGCAGGTGTGGAGGGAGTAAGGGGGAACTCCTGTGAGATCTTTATGAGGTGCTGAAGGAAAAGCAAGCGCTATTTACCCCAAACATCCTATGGTAGCAAATCCACCTGAACCAAACCAAACAAACAATAAATACATCCTTTTTGTTGATATAAAAGCCTCCTGTTTACAAATGCATGCTAGTGCCCTATGCATTTCTCAAATGTCTCTATTCAGAACAGAGTTAGCGATGTGTTCCATTTTTTAAGGGTTTTTTTTTTGGATTATACTCTGTGAAATTGTGAATGGTTGGCAGGCAACTACTACGTGTATACACGAGTGTTGTGTTGCAGATATTGTATACACAATAACAAGCTCTAGTGGTCACTTAATCAACACAGGGGTTCAAGAATTCAAGTCAAAAGCAGAGAGCTGAACAGCTTCGTCTTTGCCTCCTACTTCTCCCCGCTCTATCCTGGATCATCTCTCCTCCCACTGGTCCTTTTATATACCCAAGCACGTCTGATTCATCAGCCCCTCTTCCCTCCTTGCCTCCTACAGAAGCTGCTAAAATTATTTCCTGTTGAATAAGACAAACTTTCTCTACAGGCTCCAGCTCCAAGCTTGATTCCATTGAACACAGGCTCCGAGTTAAGTCTTCATTCTGGAAGGGCTTTTGAACTTCCTTTTGTGCATTGAGAAGGAAGCCTCTTGTGGTTCATTCTGTGATAAAAAAAAACAAAAAACAAAAAAACAAACAAACAAAAAAAACAACTTTTTAGAGATTTATTTACTTTTACTTTATGTATGTGGGTGTTTTGCCCCCCAGGCATGTCTATGTGCCACCTACTTGCCTTGTGTCCACAGGGGCCAAAAGGCAACTTCACATCTCCTGGAACTGGAGTTACAGCTAGTTATGACTCACCACGTGGGGGCTAGGAATTGAACCTGCATCTCCTGGAAGAGCAGCTTAACTGCTGAGCCATCTCTCTACCCCCAATTCTGCGATCTTGTGGAGGAAGATTTTGGAGGCCAGAGGCTTCACCGTTTTGTGCCAGCTGAGCTGGAGATCCTTTCCAGGCAGAGCTAGCAGATTCCTGGAGCTGTCTCCCATCCAGTTTTTGGTTCATTGTGTTTTCCCATCCTTGATTTAGAGGCTGACTCTCTTTCTCTCTCTCTCTGTGGCATGCATGTGTGCATGTCTGTGTATGTGCACATAAATAGAGACTAGAGGTTGAGTTGACGTCAGTGTCTTCCTCGAAAGCTTCTCCACATTTATTATTACAATTATTACCATTATTATTAGTATTGTTAGAGTCACTACTGAGCCTGGAGCTCCCTGGTTTGACTAGATTTGCTAGCCAGCAAGTGCCATGGGTCTTCCTGTCTCTGCTTCCTGAGGGCTAGGATTATAAGTGTATGCTGCCACCTGACTTTTTTACGTGACTGCTGGCGTCAAATTCAGGTCCTCATGCTGATTCAGTAAACACTTTGCCAAATGTGCCATCTCCACAGCCCCGTCTCCTTGGTGCCTCCTCTTCTGTGTGTGTATGCAATGCCACGGCGTGCATGTGGAGGTCAGAGGACAGACAGCTTGTGGCAGTCAGCTTTCTCTTTCTACCACATGGGTTCCTGGGATTGAACTCAGGTCCTCACCCTTGGCAGCAAACGCCTTTACCCATGAGTCCCCTCAATGCCCGCTCTCCTTGATTCTTAAAACTCACCCCCACCTGCTGTTCTGAAAGATGTTTTCCAGGCAACTGCAAATGACCTTGACTATATTTATTTATTTTCTTCAGAAAATGACTCCATAGACAGAATCTGTGCTATCCTCTCTTCCAAAATACTTATATTTAAGGTATTTCATGGAGAAATTAGTCTGTGAATAAACTGAATCTGTGTAAGCAGATAGATGTATTTTGTGAAAGTTACTGATTACAGCATTAGCACCAGCCAAGGTGCCTAAGACAGGCATAGCTCAGAGGGCGGCTTCCCTCAGATGAGCCGTATACAGGCTGAACTGCCTTGCAGCTAGTGACTAGCTTCTGAGCTCTAGAAGTCACTTGGTTAGCCTGCTCCCTATGACCCTAGTAATTTGAGCTGCCTTTGGTAAGTGTGCAGACAAGCAATTCTATTAAACACCACTCTGCTCATTGCCCCAGAGCTCAAGTACATGTTAAGGTGTCTGTAATGGTCATGTTTTCTTCTCAGCTTGCCAATGGAGAAAGCAAGGAACAAAGGACTCAGTACTGAGTTAGTGTGAGTACTGAGTAAGGAGCTGAGCTGGAAGGAGAAGTCAACCATCTTTTTATTTAAAAAAGTATTTTTATTTTATGTGTATGAGTGCTTTGTCCAGATGTATTTATGTGCATCACATGCATGCCTGGTGCCTACAGAAGACAGAGGAGGGTATCAGATTCCTTGGGACTGGAGTTTGGAATGGTTGCAAGCTATTATATCGGTGTTGAGAATTAATTGAGCTCTTCTAGAAGAGCAGCCAGTGCTCTTACCCGCTGAGCCATCTCTCCAGCTCTGAGTCAAGCATCTTAATTCATGATTTAACAATGTCCTTCCCAAACACTCTTCTCTTAACTTTTCTTTTTCTTCAAAAATAAGTGTTTACTGAAGATTTAGTATATGTAAGACATTATGACATATATTAAGGAAAAACACTATTCTTACTTGCTTGGAACATGCAGGTGTGGAAATTTGGCAACAATGACATGCCTAGGAAGAAATAACACAAGACCATCTATATCAAGGGTAAACTGCCTTCATATTGTGGAAAGTAGGCTAAGGTGGTTAACGAGCAGATTGTGGAGGAAGCCAAGACACGATGCAAGCTAGGATCTGTCCTCATATCATCCTACTGGGATGAATGTGTCTTCTGGTGGGTGGAAATGCAGGCTGGGAGAAGGCTACTGGAGACATGTGATTGTTTTGTTAAAGGAAGATGTGTGAGAGCTCCATTTCCAGAGGTTGACAAGCCTAACTGCATGGTCTCAAGTAACAAGCCAAGCAGTAACCTTTCTATGAAAGTTACCAGCATGCTTGTGAAGATTTTAATTAGGAAAACATGTATGTGTGCTTTTCCACACACCAGACATTACTTTAGGCTCTGGAGATTCAATATCAAATGAAGCACTGTCCATACAGTCACCAAGGTGGCAGTTTAGTGCAGATGGACAACTTGGTAGGTCTCTACAAAAGAGTATGGTAATTCTGTCATGAGGCATTGGTGAATCTGGGGACAAAGAGAGGAAGGGATTCTAACCTAGGGCAGTTACTGGGACTAGGAAGAGCTTTAAGGAGGAACTTATGGTTGAGCTAAGTCTCTGAAAAACATGTGTTTTTTTCTCTGATAGAAATAGACACACATGTATTTTAAACACCAGATTGTTGCCAAGTCAATGGAATAGTTGTATTTACCCTCATTCCTCTGCTAAGTACAATTAAAAACTACACACATGGGATTGGGCTGTAGCTCAGCGTGCTTGCCTCTCAGGAATGAGGCCCTGGGCTTGATTCCCAGAACTGAAAGCAAACACACACACAGAGAGAGAGAGAGAGAGAGAGAGAGAGAGAGAGAGAGAGAGAGAGAGAGAGAGAGAGAGAGAGAGAGAGAAACATAACTCCAGGACATTATATCTCAAAGAAACTTAGAAAGATTCTGGAAGATGGATAGAGGCACAATGGCTAATGACTCAAAGAATGGAGGCACAGGGACACTTTTCCTGGCTCATCTTTCTATTTGTTTCTGGATATGAAGAAGTCAGCAACTTGGAAACTCCAAAGGGCACCAAGCTAAACAAACAACAGAACAAGCCAGCTTGCCCCAGCTGGAAATGGGTAGTCCAACAAGGTAAAGAGCACTCAGTCAACACTTACTTTACTTTGGCCAAGCACTGTACAGGGTGAAACTCTTTCCTGCCTCCATTAGCTCCCAGTAGAACAAGGAGGAAACTTCCATTCCGCTTTTGCCAAATTTAATGAAGCTCCCTCTTGTATACCTTGGGCCTTGATCCCCAAGACATGAAAGCTCACACCCACACAAACATTTTTACATAGTTGTTGGTTGTAACTTTATTCATATATAAAGTCCCAGAGATCATTTCTATGGAACACTATTTGGTAGCAAAAGAATGAGCTCTTGATATAGCAACTTAGAAGATTCTCCAAAGACTCTCACTAAGTAAAAAAGGAAAACACCTTCAAAGGTTACAAACCTGTATTATTTATATCATGTTATTTTTAAAAGGTATTTTGTTTTATTTGTTATTGTATATATGTGTGTGTATGTGCACATACCTAAGTCAGTCAGAGGAGTGTCAAATCCCCTGGAGCTCAAGTTACAGGCAATTGTGAGATCTTTGGTAAGTGTAGCTAGAGTTTTCCTGCCTTGCCCACAGTCAGGACAAATTTTTGTCACCCGCCAGTCCCACAGCCGCTCAGACCCAACCAAGTAAACACAGAGACTTATATTTCTTACAAACTGTATGGCCGTGGCAGGCTTCTTGCTATCTGTTCGTATATCTTAAATTAATCCATTCCCACAAATCTATACCCTGCCACGTGGCTCATGGCTTACCGGCATCTTTTCATGCTGCTTGTCAGGGTGGCGGCTGGCAGTGTCTCCTTCTGCCTTCCTGTTCTTTTATTTCTCCTCTCTGTTAGTCCCGCCTATACTTCCTGCCTAGCCACGGCCAATCAGTGTTTTATTTATTGGCCAATCAGAGCAACTTGACATACAGACCATCCCCCAGCACAGCCAAGTGCAGACCATCTCAGGCACCTGCACTCAGGCCCATGGTCCTAATCATCCTCTATGCGGACCTGCTGGGTAAAGCCATGAGGAACCGTGAACGGGCTCTCACAGGACATACAGAGCATCCCACAGCAGGTAAGGGTATTGAACTTGGGTCTTCTGTAAGGACAGTATAGGCTCTTAACCAAAGAGCCATCTCACCAACCCTTGTAACAACATTCTTTAGAAAATTTAATTCATGTGTAAGAATGTGTATTTATGTACTACATGGGTGCAATGCCTACAGAGACCAGAAGAGAGCATTGGATCCCTTGAGATGGTAGTTCTAGACAGTTTAGAGCTGCTAGGTGGGTGCTATGATTCCCACCTACGTTCTCCAGAAGAGCAGCCAGAGCTCTTAACCGCTGAGCCATGGCTCCAGTCCCTATAGCATTTTTGAAATGCAAAGAAGGCTAATGGTTTCTGGGCTTAAGAATGCTGTGCAGGAGGAATCCCCATGGTAACATGTCTTCTAAGCTTTGACCATATTACTGCTGGCATCTTGGTTCTGATACTGCTTGTCCCATGTCCTATGACAGGATGCTGCATGATGCTGTGTGAAGACACAGGTACTGTATGATTACTGTGACAATAACCTTGTAAAAATTTACTACTAGGGGAAACCGGGCAAAGGGTACATGTGATCTCTATTGTTTCTGATAAAATGTATGCAACTCTATGATTATTTTAAAATAGAAAATCTAATTAAAATGTCAAACTAAAAAAGTTTGAGTTATGGAGGTCAGGAAAGAGGAGAGAAGGGCATTCTGAATAGATGGATAGCAAAGCCTGAAAGCAAGATGTGTGTATCAGCCTCAATAATGAGTAGTTAGCCAAGGCCAAACTATGAAGGACATAATTTAAGAGATTGAAACTTTCTAATAATTACAAGTTTTTAAAGAAACGGGAAGGTAACAGGTGGGTATTTTGTTTTCAATGCTAACTGGGGGTAACGAAGCTGAACTGAAATATTGAGGAACTGAGATGCACCACAGGGATGGAGAAACTTTAGGATGGCCAATCACAGTGTAAGTAAAGGATAGGATAGCTCAAGGAAATTATGGAGGACTGGATTTGCAATCCAAGTTGCTGAAGCGAAGGTGGAAGCTAAGGAAGGGGCTGTAATGTGTGGTAGGACTCTGGGATCATCTAGAATGTAACAGGAGAGCAGAGCTAGAGAAGAAAGTCAGTTAACAAAGATGAGCTAGGGCTCAAAATGTGGGAGGCCAACTCCCACCTTTTTAAAGAGTTCCTAAGAGGAGGAGAGAGGAATAAGAAATGTTTTAGATAGAAAGATGGCAGAGATGAGACAGACAGAAACACAGGATAGCTTCAGGAGGACCTGGATCAAAATCTACCGGCCTCTTCTGTCTCTTCAAAAGGGCTTTTTATAACAATACCAAGGGGTGGGGCAAAAGACCTCCCCCTTGGTAGATCAAAGCATACCGCACAGCCAAGTGCAGACCCTTCCAAACACCTGGTAACCACGCCCTTGGTCAAATCATCCCCTTATGCAGCCCTGCTGGGTAAAGCAAGTTCAGATCTCACTAGGAAACCTCTGTGGGCTACCACATCAAAACTGATAAATACTCAGATAGCATATGACGGCAGGAAGCAAGGAGAGTTGGTACTTCAGACAATGGCCTGAAGCCTCAGTGGAGGATCGTCGATACAGAGGGGAGAGGGTGGTGCTCTGTGGCAGCAACTGACAGAAAAAAAAAATATGTGTCCACTCCCTGTTATGTGGGTGTCAAGACAGTCAGCAACCTATGACTAGGAGATGGGAACAAGGAGGTGGAGGAAGTATGAGAGGAAGTTGTGCAATGAGGACAGTCTACGTGAATGGGGATTCCAGAATCTGGGAAGGGTGGGGGGGAGCACTGATCAATAATTGAAGGATGGCAAGTGGTCTTAGGGGAAGAGATTAGAAGGAAGGACAGGCCTGGAGAGGTTTGTGTTTCTCACAGTGTTGAAGGACTGGGGATGGTCAGTGACAGCTGTCCCAGAGGAGCTGGCTGCAAGGTGCAGACGGGATGCCTGTGAGCCAATGGCTTCAGCTAACAGAGGCATTTGCCCTGGCAGTGTCTGAGGTGAGGTAGCATTTGTTGTTTGTGGACTGGTGCGTTCGGGCAGCAGATGCTTGTTATGGTTTGTTCCGGCCAAGCAGCTGGGTCAGTGTTTGGTCGGGAGTGCAGCCAGCCTGGGCAGCACTGGGGCCTGTCTCCAGAGAGGCTCACCCCTTGTGGGGCCTGGTGTTAAGGACAAATGGAAGCCTCCATCCCTGTATCCCCAGGTTTGGTTTTACTTAGTGCTAAGAAGACTCTTGAGGAATCTCTAACTCTCCATCTGAGCTTTGCCTCCTAAGGAGACAGCTGTCCTGGTCTGCCACTGATGTCTGGGGCCGAGGCCACTCTTGGCTCAGGCCTCATGTGGAGAAGCTGTCCTAGGAAACAGAGTGAGCAGGCCCTAGGATGAGCCTGAGACTGCAGAGCTGGGAATTCTGAGGTCCTGAGTACCTAGACTGTTCTAGATGAGAAGTATGGGTAGGTCCTCATGCATCCCTTGTTCTTTGGAAGAAGAACAGCCCAAGGGTGATCAGGGAATCTAGATGTGTTTAGGCACTGTGTTGGGATCTGGATATGGGGTCCATTGACCTGAGTCTGAGGATGGAATAATGTCTTTGGGATCCTGGGACCCAACTTCAGTGACTAGAAGAGGACCCCAGCAGAAGTCAGAGCTGTTCCTTCTCTTTCTTCATGCTTCTTTGCCTTCTCCAGCCTCACTTTCTGGAGTTTACCACTATTAAAGGATGATACATTCTTCCAGGCATTTATAATTATTATTTGCATCATTGTTCAGTGGTTGAATTTTGAAAGCCTAATGGCAGACTCTAAGTGTCTCAAAGTTTTTGTTACTGTGATAACCTGGGGTGGAGGTGGGGGCTATTTCAGCTCAGTTTCACATCACAATCTATCACTGAGGGACGTCAGAGCAAGAACTCAAACAAGGCCTGGAACCTGGAGGCAGAACCTGATGCAGAGGCCATGGAGGAGTGCTGCTTACTGGCTTGCTCCTCATAGCTTGCTCAGCCTGCCTTTTATTTTTTTTATTTTTTTTTTATAGAACCCAGAACCACCAGGCCAGGGATGACACTACCCACAGTAAGCGGGGGCCCTCCCATATCAATCACCAATCAAGAAAACGCAGCACAGTGCAGAAGACAATTTTGTGGGGGCATTTTCTCAATTGAGGTTCCCTCTTCTACAATGACTCTGGCTTGTGTCAAGTTGACATGAAGCTAGCCAGCTCAGCAAGGGTAAGCCAAACGAACTCTTTTCTCTACCAGTTGCTTTTGGTCATGGTGTATTGTCACAGCAATAGAAACCCTAACTAAGACATACGACCTGGCAGAACCATTTTGTACTACAATTTGTGATGAATGAAAGTCCCCATGGTTCCTTGCTGGCAGATGTCACCGCCAGTGTGTTCGGATTTGGCTTTTCTAATAAGTCATAGTCATTGACTCCTAGGTTCATGAGGCATGCTTTCCTCTAATTGACAGCACTCTTCTTTCTTAGAATCTTTAAGTGACCTAGCATTAATTATTTACCCCACTTTCTCTGCACTCATATGTGGCAAAGGAAAAAAAAAAAAAGGAAGAAAATTTGGAAAGTCCGGGATGAGATCACAAAAGCAGTGGACTGTCCCTTCCTTCTCTCCCCCACCAGTCAGCTTCCATATGAAGAGTTCCATGAAGAGGCAGAGGACACAAGGGGCTGAGGGTGAGTTTGCCAATATCCACCGATGATCAGAGGCTTGTGACCACTGGAATTCTGCTTGGATTCCTTCTCAGTCAAGCCTCAGAATGAGAACACCGCCCTTAGCCAGCATGACTTCGGGCTTCCATCTTGAGACAGAGACACGCAGATAAACTATGCTTATGTTGTACGGCTATATCCCCTACATGGAAGCATTCTGTTCCAGAGGGAAATATACAAAACGGTCAGGGTTCAGGAAGTAGATTGGGGTTACATATGGAAGTATGGGTGAATATTTACTTACATGAGCATGGATGACCCAAAGTCAACTGTTTCACCAAAATGCCCACACCAGCATCCCTGGAGCTCCCAGGGAGGTTGGCAGCTGTGCAGGTGGGAAGACCTCCTCTCTTTAGCTAACGTTACAGCGAACGTAAACTTGGAGCAGGGCCTCATAGATCATTAAAGTTTGGGGAACTTCCGGAGGCTTCTAAATTTCTTTACTTCAAGCCTGGCAGTGGTGGCGCACATCATTAATCCCAGCACTTGGGTGGCAGAGGCAGATGGATCTCTGAGTTTGAGGCCAGCCTGGTCTTTGTAGTGAGTTCCAGGACAGCCAGACAGCCAGGAATTGTGGTGTGTATGTGTGTGTTGATCATTTACCTGTGCCTTATCTACAGTGAGCAGTGGTTTGTTTATCTCCCCCAAAAGTCACACAACAGACTAAATTCCCAACCCCGGTATTGTTTATGTCCGTGTTATGGTATACATTCATAGACACTCAATACGAATATATAAGAACAGCATACTTAATGTCATGTTAGTTTCCATGGATGTTGTAACATCAAGCTGCATGGCTCAAAATGACAAAAATTTATTCTCTTGCAATTCTGGAGTGAAGAAGTCAGTATTATGAAGCTGAAGTCAGGGTCTTGGCAGGACCACAACTCCAGAGTTTTTTTTTTTTTTTCTTACTTTTCCAGAAGTGCCTTGTTCTGTGATAATACCCTAGGCTTCAAGGCCAGAATTGTAAACCTCTGTCTGTGCCCATCTTCCCATGACCTCTGTCTGTGTATGTGCATGTGTGTATGTGTGTGTGTGTGTGTGTGTGTATATGTGTGCATGCATTTGTCTGTGAGTTTGTGTGGATGTGTGTATGCTGGTTCCCTGCTTTCCTCATAAAGAGACCTACAATTGCACTAGGGTGCACTGTGATAATCAAGACCCCCAACTTCCATCCTCCATCTAGGGATTACTAGCTTAGTTAAATGTTTAAAGATACTTTTACCACATTGCACAACATTTATAGGATCCAGAGGTTCTTGGGGGAACCATTTGTTTTTGTTTGCCTATTGTAAGCAGCTACAATTTCCAAATCTTACTATGTTCTAGATATCACAAGAGACATTTCATGTGTGTTTTCACTTACATGCATTAATTTACATGTGTTATCACTCTCCATTTATACACAATAGCATCTTAGGGAGCTTGAGGGACTTGATTAGGTTACCTAGGCAGGAGGCGACAAATTCAGCAAGCTGTCTTCAGAGCATGGCCTGCTGAATTGTCTTTCTATCAAATACTTAGGGTGATTAGAAAAGAGGTCTATATTTCCCTGTGCATAAAAATCAAAATGAATCATTTACAAATGGCATATCTGTTGGTATCTCTCCAATTCCCGTTAAAAGAACACTCAGTCACTCTTAAGGGGAGCCACCTTGAGCTGGGAAGACCTCTTCTAATATTCCAAATGTAAGATCCCATTTCTAGAGAAGATTCACTAAGTACAGAGCACGTCTTCCTGAAGGCAGCCCTGGCTGGCCTGTTCCTTTTAGGGCATACCACATTTACACAAACCACATCTCTAGTTGAAGGGCTGAAGGCCAGGAAGGGCCAAACTGTCCTTCAGGTGCAAGGCTTTCTGTGAGAACTTCCTGCACTGGCCTCAATAGCTGGTTTTGGATGGACTTGGCTTAGCTTTCCTGGTAATGGGGCATCTTGAGGTGAAATCTGAATCGAGGAGGACAGAGAAGGTGTGTTTCCTACACTGATCATGGTTCAAATGGAAACTGTGTCATGACTGCAGGTCTACACGGTCTGCTTAGCATGTGCTATGACATCCCGTCAATAGTTTGCTGATATTCTGTGTGTGACCAGATGGTCTAGGAATTCAGGCCACACTGACACTTCAGCCCTATGTAGATGGAAGCTCTCAACTTCTCCCTTCTACATGTAGATTTCTCCTCTGGGAAAAGCAATTTAAGGCAGTATAGGTGCCACACAACTAAGAGCTATTTCTGGAACCTGGGCTTTTATTGCTATGGCTTTAATGATGGCGTGGTCACCCCTCCCTCTGACCCGCGTGACACGCCTGAGCAGGTGTGCAGATGGTTCGAAGACTCGGGAGATGTGGCTTCCATGGCAGATGGCGATGCCTTGTCATGGTTCCAGCTACAGTTTGAACATTCTGTTCCCCTCCGACATGCATCCCTTCTGGTGGTAACCTCACTTGGAAGTGATCGCTCCCAGCTGGGCTTTTCATGTTGGAGTGCCCTCATGTCTGGCACCAACTGAGATGTATTGGTTTCATTTCTTCCCAGAGATTTTAGAGGCCAATTGGGCTTCAGAGAATGCTTTGTCATACTGACTTTTCAAATGAAAGTTGCAGAGACCATCTGATTCTACCACGATTACCCAGCCCCAGGCTTATACTATTCCCCTTACACCAACATCTCCCCAATGACAGTTTTTCTCATGGCAGGGTATTCTGGAGTCCAATAAGTTGAACTATTTCATAGAAGAAAATCTTTAGAGGTCAAGTGAGTTTAGAAAATGATGAACCCTATCCATGCCATCATCGTGGAGCTAATATATTTTAAAGATAGTTTTAAAATTATTAATTTTTCATTAATTCACAAAATAATAGGTTTCACTACCGCATTCCCATACACATCCTGTACCTTGCTCTCATCCCCTCCCTGATCCTTCTCCCCATCTTTCACTAGTTCCCCCCATCACCCAAATGATCCCCTTTCTGCTTCTATGTCAAATGAATATTCATGTAAATCTAAATCCTGCAGTTGAGAGGAATATGGGGTACGTGGTATTTTGTTTTTCTTCTCTCGTTACTTTTTTGTGTACCCCATCTTCTCTTTAGATCTCCTTTGCCTATAGTCCCTCTTCTATGTTCATGTCACATATACATATATGCTTATATCATGATTCTACATATGAAATATGTCACTTTAGCTTTCTGAGTCTGGCTTATCTTGCTTAATGTGATATTCTCCAGTTCCCTCCTATTTCCTGAAAAATGTCAATTTCATTCTTCTTCATGACTGAATGAGACTCCATTGTGTAGATATACCACATTCTCTGTATCCATTCACCTGCTGATGGGTATCCAGGCTGGTCCTGTTTTGGGTCACTATGTATAGCATGGCGATAAACACAAATGCAGAATCATCTCTGTGTTAGGCTCACTTACATTCCTTGTGCTTATCTCCTACCTTAATTCAACCTTTTTCTTTGCTTAAGGGCTTTCTTCACACTCTGGAAACTTCTGGGATTTCTCTAAGTACAACCTGGAAATGCAGGAAAGTTTAAATCCTCACGACAGTCCCCAAATCTTGGACAAATGCCTAGTGTTCTACCTTCTGAGGTTTCTGAAATCACCCAGTAGTTTGCAGAGGGTTGCCAGGAGAGCTCAGCCCTGTTGCTTACAGTAGTAACCTGTTTATCAACAGGACCTCTTCCCATTGCTGGCAATGGCTGGAAGCCCTGGGATTTCTGTTCAGTCCACTAGGGGCAGTTTCCACACTACCTAGGTGTCTCCTATCCTGGCTGGCAGGATCTTGCTGTCCTCTGAAGGCTATCTATCTTTGGTTATCTCATACGACTGGTACCATCATGTTTCTTTTGAGGATTCTCTCTCTAGGTGCCACTTAGGAAGTAAGATGAGTTGGGACCCACAAGGCATGCTGGTGGTATAAACCCAGTAGACTGAGCATGACATGCAAAGGATGATAGGGACCATTGTGAATCCATGGTCTTAGGTTCCGTAGCAGACTATTTGTCAGAGTTGAGCAATTACTGTCACGTGGCAAGTCTGTTCAAGGGTAACAATACTCTTCATATTTTAAAAAAAAGTAACCCTAGAGCCTCAACTTTAGACAGTATCTCCAGAACTGTAAATATTTGCAATAATAATACCAAAACAACAACAATCCCCCCCCCCCATCATGTGGAGTTTGCATGGTGTATCCGTGAGGCGGGTCAGGCCTGTGGCTCACCAGCTTTCTATATCTGATTTGAGACGAACAGAAAGAGCCTTCCAGACTCAGCATCAGTCACTTCTATTTCTTGGTCCTAGAACCCATAGCTGGTCATGGTTTTGTCTTTGCTGACATTTAGTGTGGTGGTATTGTGTTCCCCAAAATATTGTGTACTCTAATAAATTTATCTGGGGTCAGAGAACAGACAGCCACTAGATACAAAGGCTAGAAAATGGTGGCACTCACACTTTAATCCTAGCATTCCAGAGATAGAAATCCCTCTGGATCTCTGTGAGTTCAAGGCCACATTGGAAATGCCAAGCATGGTGACACACGCCTTTAATCCCAGAAAGCCAGCCTTTAATCCCAGGGAGTGGTGGTAGAAAGCAAAAAGATACATAAGGCGTGAGGACGAGAAACTAGAAGCATTTTTGGCTGGTTAAGCATTCAAGCTTTGAAGCAGCAGTTCAGCTGAAAGCCATTGGGATGAGGACACAGAAGCATCCAGTCTGAGGAGACAAGACCAGCTGAGGATCCGGCGAGGTGAGATAGCTGTGGCTTGTTCTGTCTCTCTGATCTACCAGCATGGACCCAATAACTGGCCTCGGGATTGATTTTATTAGTAAGAACTTTTAAGATTCCTGCTACAATTTAGTTGACACACGCTGTCTCTTCAGGGTTCAACACTTGCTACTGAGAGAAAAACTAGCCAACCTAATGGTTGTATTCATTCCAGTGGAACTGCCCATGGGTCTTGCCTTCCCTCTCAGAGTGAGATCTTGGGGATAGATGTTAGCAGGGCTAGCAGGGCTTCGAGCTGTCTGGTGAGTCATGAGGTCATCAAGATGACAGACTGAAGGCGTGTGGGGCCTCTGTCACCTGCTCTCCATAGTTACTGCTTTCAGTTCCAGCACCATGGAAGGCCATTTCCCCTTCCTGAAGTCGAGAGTGGTGTCTGTTGTCCACTGGACCATGATTTATGGCTCATATACCTGGCAATTAGTTCTACTTGGCCTGGGCACCACATTTAGCATTCATTCCTTGTGCATATGTGTAGGCATGTATATGTGTGTGCATGTGTACCCGGGGAGGTCAGATCCCTTCCTCTTTGTTGCTGAGATAAAACACCATGACCAGAGTGATTTCTAGAAGGAAGAACTTATTTGGGCTTTTGGTTCCAGAAGAGAGTCCTTAATGGCCGCATCAGGTGGTAAGTGCTGGGAGCGGGTGGGACACATTCCCATCCACAAGTGTGCCACAGAGAGAGCAAACTGGAAGTGGGCTAAGGCCATAGACCCTCAAAACTCACCCCTGCTGACATACTTCCCCTATCAACATACTTCCTCAAGGTTCCATAATCTCCCCAAACAGCGCTGTCAGCTGGTGATTAAGGACTCAAAGACTCGAGCCTGTGGGGGATAGTTTGTTGCTGGAGGGCTTCTCTCCAGGTTCCCCAAGCCCCGCAGTCCCACAATCCACATATAAAATAATCACTCAGACGCTTATATCACTTATAAACTGTATGGCCGTGACAGGCTTTTTGCTAACTGTTCTTTTATCTTAAATTAACCCATTTTTATAAATCTATACCTTGCCACATGACTGGTGGCTTACCGGCGTCTTTACATGCTGCTTTTCCTGGCCATGGCTGCAGTGTCTCCCCCTCAGCCTTCCACTTCCCAGAATTTTCCTCTCTCCTTGTCCCACCTACTTCCTGCCTGGCCACCTACTTCCTGTCTGGTCACTGGCCATCAGTGTTTTATTTATATAAAATGATATCCACAGCAATAGTTCTCATTCCAATCATCACAGGTGTCTTTCCCCAGGAGCTGTTCTCAATGTTTTGTTTTGGTTTTGAGACAAGGCCCTTATTGACCTGGGATTCACCAGTTTGGATAACGCTGGCCGGCCATGAGCCCAGGGATCCCACTGTCTCTGCCTCCCTAGCACCGGGATTGGAAGCACCCACCAATGTCACCATGCATGCTCAACTTCTTATTGAAGATCCGGGAGACCGACTCTGGAACTCATACTTGAGAACAAACACATCAAGACTGGGCTATCTTCTCCCACATTAACATTCTTTTTTCTTAAATTAAAAAAAAAGATTATTATTTTAATTTATGTGCTTAATGAGTCAGGCTGAGTGTATGTGCATCATGTGTGTGCAGAGCCTGTGGAGGCCAGAAGAGGGAGTCATATCCCTGGAAGTGGAGTTACAGGCTGTTGTGAACTGTCATATGGGTGCTGGGTGCCAAACTGGGTCCTCTCCAAGAGCAGTAAGCATCCTCGCCACTGAGCCATTTCTCCCTAATTTAGCATTCTTTTTTTTTTTTTTTTTTTAATTTTACAATACCATTCAGTTCTACATATCAGCCATCAGCCACGGGTTCCCCTATTCTCCCCCTCCCACCCCCTCCCTTACCCCCAGCCTACCTCCATTCCACCCACCTCCTCCAGGACAAGTCCTCCCCGAGGACTGCGATCAACCTGGTAGACTCAGTCCAGGCAGGTCCAGTCCCTTCCTCCCAGATTGAGCCAAGCGTCCTGCATAAGCTCCAGGTTTCAAACAGCCAACTCATGCACTGAGCACAGGACTTGGTCCCACTGCCTAGTTGCCTCCCAAACTGATCAAGCCAATCAACTGTCTCACCTATTCAGAGGGCCTGATCCAGCTGGGGGCCCCCCAGCCTTTGGTTCATAGTTCATGTCTAATTTAACATTCTTAATGACATTCCTCTAGGCATTATGAACATTTAAAGGAAAGCTTTAGGTCCCCACAGAGCCGTGGCCGCCAGGGGGTCTTGGGGCTGTGAGAGGCAGTCAGCATATCTGCCTACTGGTCTGAAAGGTACCACATTGAAGTCCATTTCTTCGATGCAGCCATGCCCGTCAACCACCTGTTTCTCTGCCTTCTTCCAACTGCAGTAGCAAGAACCAAAGGAGCGCCTGAGATGGCATTTCCGGCAAGACTTGCAAGCCACCTGTGATCTCTCACAGGCTTTAGACTCTGGACTAGGAAAGCATCCCCTGAGGATCTCTTTGTAGACTCAGAGTCAGTATAACCTGAACCAATGAGTTTTGATTTCTCCCTAGGAAGTGGGCTGTGGATGGGGACAGACCCACAGGTGCTTTTTTTTTTTTTTTTTCCCCAGGATCTGTGAGAAAGTTTCCCTTTCTGAGTTGAGACCGTTTTTTTAAGGGAGCTCGCGCCACCGTGTGGAAGAAGTGGGTACAGCCTTCTTCAAGTTGCATAACAGGCATCATCTGCCTTTCCTGTCTTCTTTCTCATCTATTTCTTACATCCCTTCTGAGTCACTGCGGAGAAACTTAGTGATAAAAATAAGTTTTGCAGCAGTGCTATATCCTGCCGAGCTCGCGAGGATCTTCTTCCTCTACAAAATGCCCGACTGAGCTGCAGGAAGACGACGGCAGAGGAAGCCCGAGGCATCTGGGTATCTGGGCACCAGACACCCTGCAAATCACAGGCAGCCTGTACACTGTCCACAGGGCTTTTCCGTGGAGGGTGACGGTTTTGACTGTCACCCAGGCGACATTCTGACCTTTATTGCCTAAGGGACAGAGGATGAGTCAGGGGAAAGGAAGGGGAAATCAAATCTGTTCTAGAACACAAAAGAATCTGAGCAAACCTCATAGTTCATCCCGGTGGAGCCGGAAAGTGAGCCGGAGCCGTTCCTGCCTCATAAAGTAGAATGGGGAGGAAGGATAGGACAGTGTGGACAAACTCTTCAGCCTATAGCTGGGTTAGGGAGCAGCATTTGGGAGGAGCAACAGGTAAGGCTGAGAAATGGAGGCCTTCCTATGCGTTGCCACAGGTCTGTGCCCTGCTGGAGGGCCCTCCTGCCTCTCTCAAAGACCAACTCCCTCCCCCGCCCCGCTCCCGCTCCTCTTTCTTGGAGTCAGGGCCTCAACTCTGTAGCCCAGGCTTGCCTGAAATTCACAGTGCCGTGCAGGCTGCCCTCCAACTCATGATAATTCTCCTGCCCCAGGCTCTTGCACCTCGCACCCATGTACTTCAGTCTTTTCAAAATTGTTTGGATGTTGGGAGTTGATCTCAAACCAGTGAGGCACAAGGAGCCACTGCTTGCCGTGACCATTCAGCATCCATCACAGCATTGCTCAGCGTTCCCGCTTTCTTGGCGGGCTCCCATCCTAAAGGAGAGGGTTTCACAAGCGCTTAAAACAGTCCGCACTGCACAAGAAATCTGGTGAATAAAAAGGAAACTGAGGCACTAACATCTCCTTTAATGAGGTGCTGAAGTGATAGGAAAATGTACAAAAGGGCTGGGAATGGGGAACAGTTGACGGAGTGTCTGCCAGGCATGCAGAAGACCCGGGCTTGGTCTCCAGGACTGAATAACTAGAGTCCTGGCTTGCAGTCTTAACTCTGGTAGCGGGGAAAGGAAGGCGGAGTGTCAAAAGTTCGAGGTCACCCCTGAGGAATAGTGACTTTGATGCAAGCCTGTGATGTGTGAGACCATGTCTCCCTGAAAAAACAAAACAAAACAAAACAAAACTAAAGTCCTCCCATGTCTAGCCTGGTTCCCACAGATGCTGATATTAGCATATCTGAACGTTCCTGTAGGTTAGGTTAGCTTTTTGGGGGACACAGTGTGAAGCTCTCCTCTGCAGGAGGCTAGTTTTTGAACTAGGGTGAGAAAAAAATACACTGGATTACTGATGGGAGGTGCAGATTCCAGATCCCACAGACTTTCAGGCACAGGGATGCAAGGTGGACATTTAGAGAGCTCATGTACTCTGTGTGATACCCCAAATTATGTACATCCCATCATTTGGATTCCACAATCCAGGAAAAAAAAACCCGCTTCAAGAGAATTTAAATTTTAACACTACCCTTCCCTTCCACCTCATCACTAAACTCTGGTGGACTGTTTTAGAAGAAGCATCTAGCTTTTCTTCAATTCTATGACTAGTCTCAGAGTCTCTCTGGCACCTACGTTATCTAGGCATATAACAAAGGCTGGGATTTTCCTGAACAGATGTAGGTAAACATCCTCTTCCCTTGGGGTAAACCCAACTCTCCCTGGCTGGACATCTGGTCTACCTAGCTTCAGAACTAGAGAGTTTAGGAGCCAAGTTGTAGTTAGAGTGAGAGCCAAACATGGATTCCAGCATTTCAAGTCAAACCTGGGAAATCAGTGTTGTTTCCAGAAAAAGGCTTGCTCATAAATTGGCCATAAGGACATTTCCCTTGGAAGATTACATTTAGTGCAATGATGCTTGATGCACACAAAACAGAACATTGTCTGGCATATAGCTGGTGCCTACAAATCAAAGTCAAGGCATGAACATCACATCTGCTGTGAGGGGACAGATGGAAACACCTTACACATGTGTTGAAGGATGCCAGCTCCCAGACTTTTTTTCCTTCAAAGTGAGTCTCATGTGCTCAGACTGGCCTTAAACTCATTCTGTAGCCCATGATAACCTCAACTACTTATCCTCCTGCTCTATCTCCATGTACTAAATTACAGGTGGGTGCTGCTGTACTGGATCCAAAAACTTGGGTTTTTCTATGTGGAAAATATGAGAGGAAGAAGTGATTAATGCTCTGGTAGAAGCCACACATTTTCCATGTGTGGAAGCAGAGGAAAGTAGCTTCATTAAAGACAAGAAGCTACCGCAGCAGGATGAACCATGCACATCTCCATCTCCACAAAATGAGAGAGCTTTGGGTCATTTAAGCTTTCTGTTTATCTTAATGTATGTAGAATTGTGGAGTGACATCTATTCGGGGAATTATCAAGCTTCAAGTCCTACTTCAAGATGCACTTAAGTTTAACGACAGAGGGGTGGGGATCTATTCGGGTACACAGTCTGTGGATTAGAGCGATTCTAACTCTAGGTATTGATAGTTCTTGGTATCCAGGTACTTTGTCATTTGTACTCTCGATGTTCTAGCATACAAACCATCCTTTGAAACATAGAACAAGTGGGCGTCGGAGATATCCATGTGTCAGGGAACAGTGCCCTCTACTGTTCATGCAGAATATATGCAGCTTGGTCAAATAAAGGCCTCCTACTGCAACAGCCCAGTTGTCTGCTGTGATGGAGACACCATTTGGAAAGGCAGTGTTGAGGTCTCAGGTATAAAAATGCTGCAGAAGCCAGGTAGCCAGCTGCAGCAGCTCTCTGGCCATGCAGTAGGTAGCCTCTGTTTGTTTGTTTGTTTGTTTGTTTTAATACTGCGCATGTGCCCTGCTTCAAGCTCACAGCAAGCACCCAGGAGGTGTGTTCCGCCTTTACCAGAGGAATTTTAAAAGCAGTGAAGCTAACCACTGCACCTTAGCTCTAGACCGTCTCTGCTTCAGAGGGTCACAACGTTAAGATTTCAATCCATTCAAGGCAGAACAGTTACAGCTGCAGTCATAGGAACCACAGTTCATCTTCAGCTACTGCCTTCCGACCCCAAACAACGCCCTCAGCACCCATCTTTATTTTAAACAACCAATGAGGCAGTTGTACAGATGCCGAGCTCGTGCTGCGGATCTGAGTCCTCTTCAATCACAGTCAGCTGTTTTCTCAGCATTATCCCACTTAGCCACAGCGTAGAAAATAGAGTGATGAACCATTTACGGAAGGGAAAAAAAAAAGTCTTAACATTTTCTTCAAAGGATTCTGAAATTACAATGTGTGGTAGTACTTTTCCGCTTCTACTTCTGAGTTTCTAATGTATGAGGTGAGAAAGTGTCGACTCACCTCACAGGGCAGAACACGCTGGTAGTGAGTTCTTTCACATCGTCTTTCTGTGTGCCAAGAGAGTCCGTAACATACCACCGACTGCCCGCCCAGTGGGCACAGACCACCAGGCTCAGGGAAGGAAGGGCTAACGCTAACGTGGTGTGTAATGCAGACCTGGACTGGTAGCCTTTAGGACTGAGCTTGGTGTTGGGTCTTACCATTTAGGATACTGCAGTATCAGGAGACAAGTCAAAATTACAATTTAACAGTCCCATATAATTTAATGGGTGACGTTGCCCACCCTCATTTGAGACAGGACCTCACTTTGTAACTGGCTAGCCTGAAACTCACTCTGTAGACCAGTCTGGGCTTGAACTCGGAGATCTGCCTGCCTGTGCTTCAGTCTTTTAGTACTTCTGTTTAGTCACTTCCATTGAAAATGTTAACCCAAGATAGACTTGTGCATGTGTGCGTGCATGTGCGTGCATGCATGTGAGTGTGCGTGTGCGTGCGTGTGTGTGTGTGTGTGTGTGTGTGTGTGTGTGTGTGTGTGCCTGTGTATGAAGAGCCCAGAGGCTGATGTTGATATTGTATTCTTCTGCACTCTACACCTTGAGACAAAAGTCTCTCACTGAACCAGGGGCTCACACATTTTCAGCTAGATTGGCCCCAAGCCTCTGGGATCTGCTTGCCTCCATTTGCTCTGCCTTGGGGTCACTGATCCATTACTCAGGTGCTAGGCTGGGGATTTAAACCCAGGTCCTCATGCTTTTACAGCAGGAATTTTACTACTGAGCCATCTCTTCAGCCTTAGATTTTTAAAATATTTTATTTGTAATTAATTCTTAGAGAATTTAATTTCATACAGTGTATTTTGATCATATTTACTCCCCAAGCCCCTTCAGTACCACCGTCCACCCTCCACCCTCCACTCTCACCTCCCTACCCCCCAACTTTGAGTTTTCTTAGTCTATCACCCTTCCCCCGCCAAGCCCAGGTTGTGTTGCCCAATGGCTTGTTTTCAGTCCTTTGGTAAACATGTCACCGTGGCAGCTGACCTCATGGTCTAGCATAACCACTGGCCTGACATCACTGCCCATTGGACATTGTCATGGGGGAATTCTCCCCCTCTGTTTCCTATTACAGGACCCATCATGACCACATGGATCGGTTTCCCTTTCTCCTCTTCTCAAGGACAGATGTTATGCCTCTCTTGTCTTGTATCTCTTCCTCTTTTATATTCATTTTTCCTCCTCCAGACAGGAGAGGCATAAACTCAGGATTTGGAATAGTAACTATTTGGGAATTTAGGTATGTAGAGATCCTGCCTCAACAGCAGCTTAAGAACTAAATTTATGTCGGACTACAGAAATAAGTGGTTTAAACCACCTTTTATTAAATTTTCTCCAGGGGTCGGCATTTTTGAGGAGTGTGGAAAGTGACTGCAGGAAAGGTGTGCTCCTCTGAGCCTCGCTTAGGTGATTTTACGAACCCTTTATGTTCCCAGGGCCTAAGAGGAAAGATTCCTGACTACAGGAAAAGGGGGTAACCTCTAGAGAACAGGCTGGCTCTAGTCACCAGAAGTTTCCTGATAGACCAAAGTTAGAATCTATCTTAATTCTGAAAACTTGACCTTGGTGCTAATGATTTAAACAGAGGGAGAGGTGTGCCTTGAGCACAGTGCTGAGACCTGAGCATGTGGCTTCCTGGGCTGTGCTTGGCACAGAGGGACACTCATCTGCCTCTGCAGAGCACACAGTGCTTGGGATCTTGGGCAGCTCTAAGGTTTCCAGGACAGGCCTGTCTTTCTCTCCTTGGCTCATGTGTCAATAGTATCTCTTTCTATTATCCAGTGTGTCTTCATGTGTTTAATAGGTGATCCCTGCTCCTTGTGTAGCTAACTTTTCTACAGTGACATCATGTGGTCTCAAAAAGCAATAGCAGTGGGCTGAGCCAGCTCCTGTTCATTCCTGGCCAGTAGTGAACTTCAGAGTTGTCAGGGGTTCAAACAGAGTGGGAAGGAGGGAGTCTGAATGACCCTGTCGTAAGGCACTCAGGTGCTTTGGCAGTTTTGAAAAAAGAAGGACTGTGGCCATGTGTCAACGACACGGAGCCTCAAAAGTGGTTTATACTAGTTGTGTGTGGTTGAGAGTCCTTGTTTATTGCAGCTCTAAAGACCTGATTAATGACACGATCCTTATCCTGATCTGTCTGTGGGAATTTTCTGTATCAGTCTACGATCTTGAGGATTTAGGAAGTTTGCTTGTGGGAAGACAGATGCAGCGCCAGCTTTAGGTTTGTTGAATTGCTAGGGCTGAATGATTAAGGGAATGTCTGCCTTTGCTTGTCAAGCATTCCTCTCCCCATTTCTGGAAACACAGGCTCTTTTCCTGTGGGAAACACACTGTGGACAATGTAGCTGGGCTGGTCCCCTTAACAATTTCTCACACACAGGCACTGATGGAGGGCAGTGGAGGAAATCTAACGCCCTGCTCTATTAATTTCCTATTTCCCTCAGTCGGGGTCTCATGGACTCTGAAGCCCACTCTTTAGGCTCAGCTGCCTGGCCAGAGAGCTCCCTGGATTCATCTCTCTCTCTTCTTCAGCATTGGGCTTTCAGGCACAGGCTTTTTTTTTTTTTTTTTTTTTTTAACATGGGGACCAGGGATTTGAACTCAGGTCCTCATTCTTCCACAGCAAAAGGCTCTTACCCATTGAGCCAATTCCCAGTTCCTCCTGTTTACCTCTCCTATTCCTTAACAAGGAATTGGACAGCTGCTTCAGGCTTGACCAGTCAGAGAGTCTGTCCTGCTGGCCACAGTGATCGTGGACGGGAGGTAAACTATCTACTTCAGGGTGGGCAGCCTGTGTTCTCTGGGCTTGGCAACTAGAGCTATGGGCAAAGGTGATTTCATGCTGCTGAGGTTGCTAACGGGGCAGTACAGAATTTAGGGTGCTGACAGTCATGAACTAAAAGGGGAAGAACCAAAGAGGAAATGAAACCTGACGACATTTTGAGGCTTCTTCCAGCCTTGCCTCGTATATTATAATTTCTTATTTTCAGAGATTTTGGTTGTTGTTGATTGTTGTTTTTATTTGTTACTGTTATTATTATTTTAGAGAGAGGACCTTCCTATATTGCCTCTGCTGGTCTGGAACTCATGGTCTTCATGCCTTAGTCTTCCGAGTATCTGATGTGTGGCACTCTAGTCAAGTCTGTTGACGGGGACACACACTAGGTTAGTCGACACTGAGAGTCTAATGTAAATTCAACTGTAGGTAGTGGGGGAGGGGGCTCTTCTGCATTGCAGGGATACCAGTCATTAGAATTCAGAGATCCACGGAACTCACGGGTCAGTGCTATCTTTCCAAGTATCTATAGAATTCTGAAATTAGCCGGGTTTGTTCACCACGGTGTACCGTTCGTTTTATCCATTCATCCAGAGACTCACTGACAGAGTTCTTTACTGGGCAAGGTTAATCTTGGAAAAGTGACATGGAGACAAATGGGCACCATGGTCCCAATCTCGAGGGAAAAACCGAGGCATACCTCTACCCTCCACGGGTTTGGCCACCTCCCATCGATGTCCCTCTTGCCTTCTGCTGACGACAGACACGGCTTGGGGTCAGTGGGGTAACATGTCTTCGGTCTCAAGTGTGAGAGATGGGAAGAGGAAGCATCGCAGCTTCCATAAGACGTCCCTGCTCAGAATCTTGGGCAGCGCGTTGATGAGGAGGTCGGGATTTATAAAGCTTAAATGGAAGATCAGGTACCCCAGCAATCTGATGAAAAATAGTGTGGTAAAAAAGAGGGAGCGGAAAATCCTGAAAGAGAACCCCCAGAAACTGTTAATCAGGAGTTGCAAAACCTGGAACAGAATAGAAACTCAGACCTGAGCACTTCTCACGGCTTTGTATTCCTCTGTCAGCCCTTAATTTACTCCCATTGCTTAATCAGTTACTCCTTCCATGCATCTATTGTATTTTTGTTGTGCCATTTCTCATCATGAAACTTCATTTTGTTCCCTTAGTTTTGATTTTTTTCCAATTATTTTCCAAAGTAGTTAGTTGCATCTAAGTGTGTACTTCTTCTGTGGGCCCACATCTCTTCCAACATAATTTTATCAGATGCTTAAGATTTTGCCAGTCAAACAGTTATAAAACAAGAACTCATTTGGCCTCAATTCACATTTCCATGATGAACATTGAAAGTGAACATTGGTCATAGGCTAGTTGGTCTTATGTGTTTCCTTCCTCTTGCCCATGGTAGTTTGTGCTTGTTGACTGACAGGAACTCTTTATGTATTGTGGATGTAGATCCCTTTCCATTGTGTGTAATTTTCTAAACTCGTCCACTTTTATAACGTTTCCTGGTTCTCAGGTATCAGAGAAAAAAGGGTCTTAATTTTAATAGGATCTTGTTTGTCAACCTTTCATTTGATTAGTGATGTGCTTAAGTCAAGTGTGATGATATATGTTTGGAAGCCCAGCACTTGGGAGGTGAGGCAGGAGGGAGACCAGCACAGCGATTTCCTGTCTCAAAAAGCTAAACAACAAAAGTCTAGAAAGATACTCCCATTTTTCTATTTAAAGTACATGCAGGTTTGTAAATATCTGCAAATTCATTATTAGTTTTGCCCTCCATGCATGCACTGGAGTGTGGACAGGAATTAACAGGCTACTTCTAAAGAATTAACCATGGCAGTGAATCCTGCTGGACTCTGTTGTTATGATTTAGAGGAGCAGCCTTGGGGTTCTGGGAGCATTCTGCTCATTGTCTCAGGAATGTCTTAGCTAGGGGTATGGGAACATGCAATACTTCATGTATATGATATAAAAAGGTGTTCTCCTTAACCAAATTTCCCAGACAATTGGAGTTGACTTTAAAGCACCGACAATTTTAACTGTCCTGGTGGAACTCTTTCCAAACCATACTTCGTGCCACTTTGAATATATGTTTCTTTATGCCTTCTTAAGCGGATCATATGGAACATAATCTGACCTTTTCTTGCACGTGAGGGCCTTACTGAATACTAACTGTTACTTGCTGTCAAATGTTCCCCTCAGGACTCATATGTGCTCAGGTGTTCAATTTGGCATCCTGTTCATTTAAAAAGTTTAAAATTTCTATTGTGTGCTGAATACTATTAGGGATTTCTTTCCACAAATGTTTTGTTTGTTATGTCTGCTGTTAGATGGTTGTACACTTTCTTCTAGGGGTTCTGTCCCCCTACTTCTTGTCTACCAGTAACTGTATGCAACAAGTTACTTCAAACCATATAAGGGAGTAAGGGAGCTAATGTGGGAGCTGCCACATCTTGAGAATGAAGACTTCACTTCTTCATCACTACTAAGTTGCTGACTTCTGACACTGCAGAGCTGAGTCTAGCAGTTGCCTTTGGATCAGAAGTCACGTCACTAGAACTGAGTTACAGAGCTGGTGACACCAGTCTGCTGGTGTGTGTGTGTGTGTGTGTGTGTGTGTGTGTGTGTGTGTGTGAGTGTGTGTGTGTGTGTATCAAGTTCTCCTTGTTTAGATTTTGCTCTTTGCCAGGATGGCTCCTTAGCTTTGCAGGAAGTTTACTGGAAGAGGTCTTGCTTACCTTTTACTGAACCTTGATGCCTTTTTGGTGATGGAATCATCCTGGAAGAAACACCAATAGTAAATAAGCACTTTCTGAAAGTTGCCAGGTAACATTAGTGAATCATCAGTTGAATATTATATTGACATAAATCTTAAAAATTCTTGATATCAGGACATGTAATTTTCAAAGATGAAAGTTTCTTTGTAAAGATTTATTTTATTTCATTTTAAACTTATGTGGGTCTGTGTGTGAATATGTGTATGTAGGTTTGGGTGCCCACGTGTGGTGATACTTTATTTGTGCTGAAATGTGATATTTTATTTGTATGTTAATAAATATAGTTTGCCTGGAGATCAGAGGTCAGTGAGCCATAAACAGAAGTCAGGCAGTGGTAGCCCACACCCTTAATCCAATCACATGGCAGGCAGAGTCTCTGTGTGGTCAGGACACAGCCAAGCATGGTGACATGAGCCTTTTAATCCCAATACCAACCATAGAGACATGGAGATCTATATAGACAGGCAGTGATGAGGAAGTCATGTGGCTGGGCTTAGAGCCAATGACAAAGCAGAACAGGAAGGCAATAAAAACACAGGTTAGATGGGAATAAGCTCTCTCTGGGGAATCCATGGTGGTGAGGTGGTAAGATAAGGCTAGTCATGGCTCTTGGCTAGTTCTCTGATCTCTTTGGCTATTACCTCTGTATTTGGCTCTGTGTTTCTTATTTAATAAACTGTTTAGAAATTCATCTACACCCATGGATGCCAAAAGAGGGTGTCAGATCCCTAGAGCTGGAGTTCCAGGTGATTGTGATCTGAATGACTTGGGTGCTGAGAACTGAACTTGAGTCCTCTGCAAGAGCAGAAAACACTCTTAATGCTGAGCCAAGTTTTTTTTCAGCCTTGGTTTTTACACACATACATGACTGATAAAGTAAAGTAGAGAAAGATAATTATAAATGAGGTAATAATATAACTGGTAAGTGACCTACAAACTGAGCCCTCAGAGTCCACATTCCTAGCTCTTTAAATTTCTCATTTACCTTCTACTTAGCCAAGGGGAATTTATAGTTCATGGGAATCATACAGACATGCCCTAAGATAGAAGTTTCAAAAGGACTAAAGTAATCTCAAAAGGAGGCTTTCTGGATTTATTTCTCTTCTTTTCTTTCTTTTTGGTTTTTTTCTTTTCTCCTTCCTTCCTTCCTTCCTTCCTTCCTTCCTTCCTTCCTTCCTTCCTTCCTTCCTTCCTTCCTTCCTTTTTTGTTCGTTTTTTGAGACAGGGTTTCTCTGCCCTAACTGTCTTGGAATTCCCTCTGTAGACCAGGCTGGCCTCAAACTCACAGAAACCCCCCTGCTTCTGCCTCCTGAGCGCTGGCATTAATAGTGTGCACCACCACTTGTCCAGCTGGATTTCTTTGATACTTCTCTTCCAAAATATTTTCTCAGCTATTTTATCACCTTTATAAAGTCCTTTTTGAAATCAAGAGTAAGAGGAGTTTTGCTCACATTTTGAAGCCAATAGAACTGGAGTCAGATACTGGGAATGGGTTCTGTAGCCCGAGGGGACTAGAGTGCCATGGTAGGTGCTCAGCTGCTCAGGCAGCCTTTCCTGAATGAAGACACTTGAACATCACTGGCCAGTGGACCCTCCTGGGATTATAACGGGCTTTGAGAAAACAAATATATTTTTCTCTGATTGTTACTAAGAAGAAATCCATCGATGGGCCTCTGAGATTGTATAGGACATGTGAGCATGGTCCAACAGAAGCAAATGTCTGGTGGATCCCAGGACCATAGTGAACATCTGGTAGTTTCTCTTATGGAAAGAGATGGTCTTTTGTTTCTGAGATTAAAAACAAAGCAAAACAAAACAAAACAAAATGGCACTGAGATGGCTCAGTGGCTAAGAGCACCAGCTGCTCTTCCAGAGGTCCGGAGTTCAATTCTCAGCACCCACATGGGGACTCACAATCTATAGTGGGATCTGATGCCTTCTTGTGGCACGCAGATAGAGAACTCATATACATAAAATAAATGAATCTTAAAACAAACAAACAAAAACCTATTTATCTTGACTGCATGAAAACTCTGGTGATTGTCAACCCCGGCCTGAAGTCCAGTGTGACACAGTGTGCCTGTTGGTGTGAGACAACAAGAACACTGAAAGGTCTGGTACCCTCCTTCCAAAAAAGTCTGTGACTTCAGACCTTTGCCTGTGAACTGGTGACTTCATGATGCTAACTATGGGCAGACATTGAAATGTGACATTAAGAAGTATGACATTCTGTTTTTTAACTTAACAGAACAACTTCAGCTACATGGTGTCAGATACCTGGTGCCCTGTGATGTGAAAGATTCAAGATTGTGTTGGGAGGAACAGAAAAGCATTTTGGATTATAGGAGAGAAAGGGCATTGCTACATCTGCCTCTTATACAGCATACCCTCCGTTAATGCCCTTTCCAGCTGTCATTTGGAATTCTTAGGTTAGTTTTGAGAATCTGTGTTTTGTATGTGTAAAAGTGGGACAGACAATTGCTCCTTTGCATCTTGGTTGGGGGTGAGTAAAGTTGGAAATGTTTGCAAAGTCCAGTGAGAAAACTGGACGTCTACTTGGTGACTCTCAGTTCCTGGAAATTCCCTCTGTAGGTGAAGGCACTGAGCGAAAGGAGTGGATTTCTTACCTTATTATTTAGGCTGTTACTCTTTTCTCTCTCAGAATCCATGCTTAAGACTTTTGATCTAGGAGGAGAAGGAACCACAAAAGAGATTGGACAAAGCATCCAAATATTCATAACACATAGGATGGTTATTTAAAAGATGCTTTATCCAAGAGCATAGCTGTTACCTATAGCTGTTTAAATAAATCTAAAGGGAAAGCCAGCTCCTTTGCTACATTTTTCATCTTCCAAGTACTCAGAAGTCAGCCACCGGTAGACAGTGGCTTCCTACTGGGTGGCGCAGGAAGTTCTACTAGACAACTCTCTTCCAGAACATCAGCTTAACAGTGAAGTTCTAATCTAATTCCCAACAAGCATCTAGAAAGACCTGAGAGTGTCCTTCAGGATCAAGGACCTCCATGGCCTAGGACCTGGCTTCTGTGCTGCCATTTGTAAATGGCTGACTCAGAGGATTATACAGTCTTGACTTCTTGTTTTGAGCCAGAGACCCTCCAGAAATTTAATAAACAGAAATGCATATTTATTAAGACTAGCTCACAAAGGGTGAAATGATGGAGGCAAGGCTCATTGTTTTGATTCTGTACTATTTACACCTGAGAAGGAGAGCAAGCGTCTTGCCATTTCTAGTTTTTAGTGTTCATAGTTCAATAGAGTTCATTCACAGTTCTCAGTTTCAGAACACATATTGTCAGTATCTCCAGGAGTACATTTCATGCCTATATCATAATTGGAATTTTACACATTTAGGAGTAAGAATGATGATGATTTTAAATTCATCCTGTGAACAGTGAGGAATACCCCACCTACCAAGGATTTCAGATACCAGCACTTTTTAAAATGCATGCTTATGCAATTAATCTTAACCCAAATGATAATGTGGCAGTGTGATAAAGTTATGAAGGTGTGTTTTTATAGTCTTCTAAGACTGTGATTCTAACAAGATAACAAAAGAAGGGGCTCATTCTGTTTCAGAGGTGACCTGGGAAGAGTTGGGCCTGATTCAGCTGAGAACCAGGATGTCCCTGGGTTAATGCTCACACTTCTCTCTCAAGGAATCCAGTCTCCAGCTCTTCTTCTATCCTCTTCAATGCTTCCTGGTACTTCTTTAAAGAGAATTGAAGGGAGCCACAGTTACTATTTGGGCACTTTATGATTTTTCTAAACATGCAAGCCCTTTTCACTAGACTATACAAAGAGTGCTTGGCATTCCCATGGGCACATCCTCTCAACCCACCACCTTTTCTCCCCTTTCTTCTCAGTGGTGGATAGGTTCCCAAGAGTAACTGGGGTTAGACAAAGAGACATTCTTGTTATTAATTTAAGAACACAGACACTGAGATAGCATATCAGCAGTTACCAAGAACCAAGGAAAAATAGGGTGATATGTGCCAGAAACTGATGACCATACAGGCTCTCCTTAGTACCATATTGAGATAATATTTTCCTAGGTAGTATTCCTTGGGCAGCTTGGCTACATTATACCCTGGGAAGCTGTACCTTTATGCAGATAGCTTGATCTTCGCAGAGCTGAGACACAAACACATAGTCTTCCATTATCTGGAAACCAAAGTGGAGTCTTCCATCTTCTCCGCTTATTGCCATAAGAGGAGAAGTACATAGGTCCACTCCTGTTTCTAGACCCACAATGTAAACCTTTGCTGTATGTATAAATTCATTTCGTCTTGAGGGTCAAATAAATCATATTTTATAGTCCAAATGGAAATTATTTGGGGGAAATTTGGAAAAGGAACAGGTACTAATATGTGTTAGACACAGATGTTGGGATGAGTTCTGTAAAAATGTTTAACTGAAGAAAATCTAGAGGATTGGGTTTATTCCCCCCCCCTTTTTTTTAAACCCACTATTTAGACCCATGATGGTCCTGAGTCTGGAAGCTGATGATACATCAATCTTTTGAATGATACATTAGGTTGCTGGAGGATTATGTTTCCCCTTCTTGGGAAGAACTTTGGAGTCCCTGCTCTTACCTTGGCAAGTTCCTTTTCTTGGTCTGCACAGGAAGATTCCAACTGTTGTAACTTAACCTGTTGAAAGAAAAGGATCAAAAACCTTACCAGATAAAAATGCACAAGGTAGACACATCATCTCAGTGATGCTCTGCTAGCTCTTGATGGGTCAGGCTACAGTTGATGGGGGCCTTATGGCATCCAGTGCTTTGCAGCTGAACAGACTTCTCATTGAGACTTTGTCTTTTACTTTTGCCTTTGGATTCTACAGTTTTTAAGCTACTTGAGTCAAAACTTACAAGTCCTGAAGAATTTGGCTTTCCCTTTTCTCCCCTGCACCCCCACCCCACCTTTTTTTTTTTTTTTTGAGACAGCATTTCTCTATGTAGAGCTGGCTGTCCTGAAACTTGCTATGTAGTTATTTTGGTCCAGGACTTTTGCTCAGTATTTTATCCCTCACTATATTCTTTCTTCCCTGTTTTATCTCCTTAACTATTTGGAAAAAACACTATTTTATACTGGCCACTATAGTAAACTAACTAACACACACACACAAACTCACTCTCACTCTCTGTGTGTGGAGAACAAAGATTGGTGAGTCCTTTGCCTCCATGAGGAGCTTTCTTTATAGTTGGGGATATAACAAAAAAATCAATACAATAATGGTCTCTGCAAACAAGGCAATAAAAACAGAATGTGAGCAGTGCTATGTTATAGGTGTGAGAGGGTGATGTGAGGGGAGGCAGGAAAGGCCTCTGTAGTGAGACAATGCTTGAGCTGAGACCTAAATATTAAATATTAGTCTGATAGCTATCTGAAAGAAATACATTTTATGGGGAAGCTATTGCCAAGGCTAAGGTCAGGAAGTAGTGCATACTTGGTGATCGTGAACAGGTAGATGAATATGGCAGGTAGCACAGGTAGGGAGGGCAGATAGGGCCTAGATTGTGGGCCCTTGTAACTTCTAGGAGTGGCCTAGGTTATAGGACCTTGTAGCTTCTAAAAGGAGTTATACAACCCATGGATCAATGGTTCTTAACCCGTGGGCTGTGACCCCTGTGGGGATGTCAAAAGACCCTTTCACAGGGGTCACCTAAACTCATCTGCATATCAGATATTTATATTATGATTCACAATAGTAGCAAAATTACAGTCATAAAACACCAACAAAGTAATTTTATGGTTAAGGTCACCACAACATGACCACAACATGACAAAGCATTAGGAAGGTCGAGAACCATTTCCATAGAGTCTAGAAGGAATTGTCTAGGTTGTATTATAGGTCCCTGGAGCTGGTAGATGAAGTCTGGATCTTTATTCTAATTGCAGTGTGAATTCATGGGAGGGCTTGACATATAAAGGCAAAGGCTTGTTTGTTATTTGAAAGAACAATTTTTTTCCTGGTATAGAAAATGGATGGTTTAAGAGTAAAATAGGAAGCAAGGAGAATAGTTACTGAGATGATTTCAGTCGGCCCTGTTACGGTGACTTTCAGAATCAGGGAGTAACAGGATAACAGATGGAGAGGAGGGGTTGTACTTGGGATGTGTGTTGGAGGCCGAGCAGAATCACCACACTTCTCTACTCAGCTCTATTTTTCTTCTTCCATCTAGATGCCATGATTTGACATCTTCACTCTGTGCAGCTACTTCTCCCTTCAATTAATTACATCAAGGCTAGTCATCCAGATGCTCCAAGAGCTAGTCTTTCAGGCCAATGGTGTGAGTCTTAAGGTTTGGGAGCAGATATGTCCTCCAGTGGCTGGCCTGATTACTACTATGCTGGAAGAAAAGAAGCAAAAGAGATGCTGTGCATCCCACAATAGTCACAGCAGAATGCCAGGGAACAGATGTCTCACAGGGCTAATGAAATGTCTCTCCAGCAAAGGGTGGAAGTAGTTCTCACAAAGGTTGAGATGCTGACAGTCACCATAGCCAGACCCAATGTGTTTTCTATTGGTTATGGCTGGGTTACCTACAGAAAAACTTGTTCTGCAAAAGGATCTCTGGAGAATACTGGTCTCCTGGCTGCTTATATGGCAAGTGTAGTCAGGGTCTTTATAACCCTTTCTGGTCTTATCTCCAACTTCCTCCTGATGCAGCCTCAGACCACCACGTTCTTCTTCTCAGGTGTTCCTACAGGAGTATATACAGTCAAGCAGGTTTGCTTGCTGGCTTTGGACTGCCTATATGTGTGGCCCCCAGTACTAAACTGGCCAGCAGAAGATGGGACATAAATTCAATATCCTTCTATTCTCTGCTTTTATCTTCAGCATCTCCATTTCTTCAGAGGCTTCAGTAGTGTGGGTTTTTAAATGTATAGGGAAGTTGGATTAGGACAAAGATGTGATTCTAGAGAAAAATATCTTGAGAATTTTATCTTCTTTCTCAGTACAAAAAATGTCTCTAATTCTTGCACTTTTGATTAGATAGGTTGTAGTTTGCTTTGGATCCTTAGATCTGGAACATAATTAAAGAAATGCTTCATGTTTATAGTGTGTTTAGAAAATAGAGATCATTAAATAGTTTAGGGACTAAGTGAGCAAATCCTTTTTGGATTGCAATCAATAAATACACCTTACTTGACCTTCAGATGACAATAGACATACAGATCCTAGGTCGGCCTCTATGCGTCACCTCAGCCAGAATTCTAAGTAACAACATGAACATTATTAGATAACTCTGTGGACATTCAGAGAATACAAAGATGAAAAAATATTCCATATACACAATCTCATTTGTTCCTCAAGCTGAGACTGTGAGAGCATGATGAAATAGCCTAATGACACACATCAGATTAAGCGCTAGAGCCAGGGTTTAAATGAGGGACTTCACTCCCTCAAGAATTTGTACTCACATATGCTCTGTTCTTCCAAACAGTAGACAGAATAAAATCTGCTGCAGAGAGAAATTCTGGAGTAAGGACAGAGGAGCGATGCTGGGGACGCTGTGAAGGTGTTGCTCTGATTAATTGATAGATAAAACACTGATTGGCCAGTAGCCAGGGAGGAAGTATAGTGTAGGCAAGATAAGGGGAGAGAATTCTAGGAAGTGGAAGGCTGAGTGAGGAGCTGCCGCCAGCCGCCGCCAGGAGAAGCAACATTAAAGATACTGGTAAGCCATGAGCCACATGGCAAGGTATAGATTTATATAAATGGGTTAATTTAAGACATAAGACATAAGCAAGAAGTCTATCATGGCCATACAGTTTATAAGTAATATAAGTCTCTGTGTGTCTACTTGGGTCCAAGCAGCCAGCCGCAGGCGAGCGCAGCAGGAAAACTTTAGTTACAGAGCAAGACCAAGACCTCAGTGGCTCTGGCTATGTTAAGTCAGATACAGACAAAAGCACCAAGAATTTGCAGTGACTTCAATGACCGTGTCTAGCTTGACAGTCATTTTCCTGGCCATGCAGTTCAAACCCACCCAAGATTGCTTGAGCACTTACCTTTGACTCTTCTGGGGTTATTTCCAGATCACCTTGTTCACATCTGACTATCTTCTGTGATTTCCTTGTAAGCTACAGTTTCAAATAAAAAGCACATTTCAAATACAAACATAAATACTACTGCTGCTGCTACTACTACTACTGCTATTAAAAATAATCAGAGAGAAAAGATATCCTCTGGTGTGTATGGGTTAAGAGTCAGAGCTATATGAAAGCTTCAAGGAGACAGCCTTGAAAGATACTTGGTATTCTGTGGATCCATCTTTGCTCTACCCATGTCTACTTGTCTTGTGACCTAGTTAGGGTCAGCAAGTACTCCTCCCAAGCCCCATTTCAAGATGGACTACATAGAGCTTCAGGATGAGTCAGAAAGGATATCCGTGTTAAGTTTTCTGTAATGTGGAGGGGGGTGCAAGAGGAAATCTTTAGGGATTAAGGGTAGTTGTGTGTGCTATAGTCTCTGTTGAAGGTAAAGTTAACTTCTCATTAAGGTTCTGGTTAAGCACTGTTATGGAGTACCTATTAGATTCTGTTTTCTTGTGATAGAATAGAGAGCTAGTGAGATCATTAAACACCCTATCTACTACTCCTTCCACTCCACACTTACAGAGAATATTCACGGATTTTTGACATGAGCCTTAACCTCAGGAGAGTGGGTCAGAGAGAGGGATCCATGCCAAACTAAGGCCTTTTTGACACCCAAATCTACTTTCCTTATTTTGCCTCTTTGGGAACCATGATGCTGTGGAGGCACTGAGGAACATAGAGTCCCATCCTACCTTTCTCTGAAGTTCTGAGATACTGTGGACCAAAGCCTCGTTCTTCTTCTCCTAGAGAGAGAAAGGACCAGAGTGTAAGTTTGAATCATGGTAATATCATCTTTTTTTTTTTTTTTTTTTTTTTCCGAGACAGGGTTTCGCTTTGTAGCTTTGCGCCTTTTCCTGGACCTCGCTCTGTAGACCAGGCTGGCCTTGAACTCACAAAGATCCACCTTCCTCTGCCTCCCAAATGCTGAGATTAAGGGCTTGTGCCACCACCGCCTGGCAACATCATCTACTCTTATTCAGTTGGTATTCCCATTTCACCAGGCAGTTTTTTCTTACAGAAGTTTGAACTTATTTGTACAATGTAAGTAGATCTTGAAATTAATTCACAGGTGAAACAATCAGCAGCATATGAGGAATATAGATATTTATGCTCCCAGTACTAAATATTACCTGAAAAACCTTATTCTCCCCAATTCCCTCCCGTGCATGGACATACTCTTTGTATGCAAACAAGATTGGCTTAAAGCCTCCTTTCTAGGACTAGGTTTCATGGCACCAGAATGCTCCATGGAAGCTTCCAAATGAGGGAAGCAACCAACAGTCCTATCCATCTGTGCTTCCCATGAATCATAATACCAATCAACATGGCATGATAACCCTAAGGATACAATAGTGGCATTCACACCTTTATGACAACCAACAGCTCTCTAATTGGACGTAAGACCTGCTCAACAAGAGGGAAATCATACCAGGTACTGAAACCTAGCCAACTACCCAGGGCCAGTGAAGTCCTGGATCCTGGAGGAGAACCTACCACTTTACTACACCAGCACAATCATATTTTAAATGTTTCTCTTTATACCCACAGACAAGTATAGTCCTCACCCTTTATCAAGGAAACTTCTCTTTGCAACAGACAAAGAGCATTACAAAAAACCCACAACCGACCAAAATGCAGACTTGGACCTAGTCCCATCTGATATAACTTTAATACAACTCCTGCCCCTAAGGTTCAGGGATCTTGCCAAAGAGGAAGAGGAAAAATTACAATAGCCATAGGAACAGGGAATTTCATGTGAGGTTATGTCTTTTAGAAATGTCAGAAGCTACACCCATAATGTCTCATCCATATATAGATACCTAAACGTGACTTGAAGAAGGATGACACCAATAGATACACTAAGGTCAAAGAGGGCCTCAACCCTACACAATAGTACAGTCAACTAAGAAATACTGGAGAGAAACAGTCTCACTCAGAGAAGAACACACTAATTAGTCATCCAATACCAAATGGTCAGCCCTGAAAAAATACATACAAGTAACAAGATACAGACTGAACAGGTTATATTTATATATTTAGTATTATACACACATGCGTGTAACAACAATTAATGAAAAAAGAGGCAACAAATTTGAAAAAGAGCAGAGTAGAGTACATGAGAGGGTTTGAAGGGAGGAAAGGAAGAGGGAAATGATGTAATTATAATCTCAAAATCATTTAAAAAAGAATGAAAATATGCTAATTACATGCTTATGTTGACTTTATATTGAAATGATATTTCAGCTATGTGGGATTAAAGATCTTATCCAATTAAGATTTACAATGACTGGCTTAGTTGAAGGGGTTGTGCTCTAGGGTGAGGCCAGGATGAAGCCCATGGACTCGCTTTCCCCGGTATCATACTTACGAGTCTGGTTGTTTCTTCCTCCAGCTCCTGCAGAGCCCTTTCTCTCTCCATCACAGCGCAGTTTTCCTTCTCCCAATCCTCATCTTCTGCAGGGTCTCCAGTCTGGGTGATCTCACTTTCCAGCCTGAATGATGCAAGTGTAAACCAGAAGGACCCATGATGGCCAGGTTCAGAAGTGATAAAACTCAGGGCTTGATGACTACATGTGCATCTCAAGTTAGAAACTCTTCTTTCCCAGGTCCATAGACTCAGGTCATTTCCAAGCCATATAAAGAAAGAACTGCCTTATCCCAGGCCAAACACTCTGGTGTTCTTCAGCTCAAGGAAAGATCTGCCTAGTCTTTTAAGTAAAATATTTTTAAGCTTGCTGTGTTTGAATGTCTTAGGGAAAAATACCAGAGTGAAGGATAGTTGTTTGCTACATGAGATAGAGTTCTCTAGAGAAAGTAGGAAAATTGAGGGTTTTTGTCTGTCTTCTCCACCACTCTCCTTTCAGGTTGAGAACTTCCATCATGAAACCTAGACTTACCTCTGGATTTCATTTTCTTTTTCTTGTATTTTGAGAAGAAGCTCCTGGTTGGCTTCATCTATTCTCTGCATATCCCTTTCAAGGTCCATGTTCAAACTGATAATGTTCTTCTTTGATTGGGCCAATCTTAAGATTTCCATTTTTTCTGACCTATAGGCTCAGCCCCCCAAATAAACAAGGGCTGGTTATCTCAAGAGCAAAGATCAGTGGACCAAGTGGGCTTTCTAGAAAATAAGTAATTCATCCGCTGTGCTCTTCCTGGGAGCACGCTTGCTTTTCTATTTTCATTCCTGGATATTCATACATCTGAATCACACCCTACAATGTCTTAGTAATTCTCAACCCAACAGGGGACATCTTGAGATGCATCTCCAGTCTGATTTCAAGAGAAGCTTCACTTCCTTAAATAGCCTTGTACTGGAGAGAACTGTTTCCCATGGCAACCTTTTCCTAAATTGTTCTCCAAACATGCTTATGCAATACACTTTTATTGACTATTTTTGTCTAGGCACCTGCTCCATCACTTCTGAGTTTGTCTGCTTCATTCAGAGACAGAAGTCTCTACCACCATGATAGGGCTTCAGTCTTTCCATCCTTGCTTTCCCTTCCCTTTGATTTCTGATTATAATGTGTGAGATTCTCATATGAGGGCCATTTCAGTGAGTACATACTTATATTTCAGGAATATCATTCAACAGCACAAACATCTGTTTTGAAAAAACTGTGAGTGAAATGATAACTTTAGGAAGAGTACCTACATCAAGGGAGGCTCACACTAAACTTTTTCTAGCATGTAAAATAATCCTTTGGAGTTCTTAACTGGGAATAGGGTAGCATGGCCCCGGGGATTTCGTTTTGAGTGACATGAAGCATGATATTGGAAAATGGAGTCCTATCTTGGAAGGGCTGGCTTGGGTGGTGTATTTACAGTAGTTACCACTTCCTGTAGGAGTGAAGGGCTTGGGAGATGGGTGCAGGGGAGAGGAGGGAGAGGTGACTGGGAAATTAGAGAAGGTATGGCCAGCGACCTGCCTCACACCTGGTGCCTGGATGCCGCCTTTCGTAGTCGCTGTTACTTACTCGTAATCTAGCTCATTTTCCTTCTGTTCTTCCATTGTAGACGCCTGAAATGTTAGCAGAGATACGGTTACCAACTGCAGAAGTGGGTCCAGCAGTCTCCCCAGTAGAAAGTCAGTGAACTGGTTTTCTCCCTTCAGAGCCCCTGAGTTGGATATGACAAAAATCCCAGATTTTTCTGCTCCTCATCTGACTCTGCATCAAGTGAGGGTGCAGAGGCCTCCTGGAAAATTCCATAAGAGGTCTCACAAGCAAACACCTAGAGGTTGTTTGCCATAATAACTGGATTTGGAAACCCAGACAAAGCACTAGGAAGAAACAGAGGTCATCAGTTTTTCTTAAGTCTTCTTTCTTTATGACCTGCTGCTTTCCTAAAGGTCTCAGGGCACAGATGTATGTGTATCACCACCCTGGAAAGTCACGGTTGTTCCCTAGTCCCCGGCCACTGCAAGCTTGATGGGAAGCGTGTCAATATTAATCAGGGATCAGAAAATGAAGTCGAAGGAAACTCCACGGCCCTCTCTGCCCTCTAGCTCCTTCTACAAACTTTACCTCCCTTCTACAGATGTGCTTTGGCTTCCTGATCCTGCCCTAGTCAATTAGCTTCTGAAGACTCTCATCTCTTCCCACTGGAGCCCTCCAATAGAATGTCACAACCTTCCACGGGGTTATGACTCCACAATTGACATAGGAAGGTCAGGGCAGGCGTGTCACAGTGGTGCCGATGACCAAGTCAGAACCTCTTTATGGCTAAGTCTGCCCTAAGCAGGGACAAGCTTCAGGGCATCTTGTTTCTAGGCAGTAAAAAGGGAGAGTCTTCCTCACTATGTCTCTCAGGTAAATAGGGCTTTCTTCCTGCCCAAGTGTCAAGAAGATGGGAAATTTGCTCTTGTGGCCACAGTGATGCTATCATGTGCCCAACCAATGACCCATTCATCCTATGAGTATTAAAAAGTAAAAGCACCAGTGTCTTTAAGAGTGAACAGGACAATCCAAAGCACTTGGCCTTGGGAAAAAGTTTACATTCTGAGGGTAGTGGTGTGTGTGTGTGTGTGGCGGGGGGAATACACTGATTTTATATCATAAGAAAGGATGTGACAATATGAGCAGGTGAAGGGGATGGGGGAAGGGAGCATGTGTGTGGCAAAGGGTGGATTTTACAATTGGGTGGTGCAGAGAGAGCCCCGGAGCCGCCTCATGTTTGAAAGCAGTGTGTGAAGAGGCTTGATGGACATGGGGAGAACTTGGGGTGTGCTGAGATAAATGCAGTGTCCAGCAGATCCAGCCATACCAGCAAGGGGCACCAAAAACCAGTTTTGCCTGCAGAGGTTTGTGGATCCATCCAAGCTTTCTGCGGTCTGCACTTTAGAGACTAAGAACCCACCCCCGAGACAGAAATTACAAGAGATTTTAACGCTGACAATGCCCCTGATTGTCTTGAATGAGCTCCACAATTGGAGTCTTCTCTTGCAAGCTTTAAGGGAAAAGCACTCACAGAAAACAAAGAATATGCATTCTCTATATGGGAATGTGTGTGTGTGTGTCTGCCAGTTCTTCACAGCTGGTAACTTCCAGGTGTCAGTCACAGACACCTGTCAAGCTTCAGGTCTCAGAGAAGACCACATGGAGGTGATTTGTGAGCCAGACCAACTTCTTAACATACTGAAGTTTCTAGCAAACTATTTGTAAAATTAATGGCCTCTGATGACCCCCATTACCATCTCCTGAAAGAAGGCATCTCATTGCTTTATGAAGCTGTTCACAGAAGAGTAATTAAGTAACAATTCAGGCCAATGGCCTCTCCCAGGAATTGATGGTAGGGAGAGTTCATTAACCCCACCTGGCTATAGCTTCACCAGGAAATGCCCTGGACCAAGGTTATTGCAGCTGTTAATGGATTGGATAGGGACTTTAACTGGGTAAAAATAAAGCTGTGTCTCCTGCCCTGGGAGCCTTTCTCCTTGAGGGGCTACCCCTGTGAACTGGAAGAGCGCAGGACCTGTGCCTTGGGCCCTGCACTGACGAGGACAGCAGATTGCTATCAAGGAGAATCCTTAAATCAAGGTGGAAACAGGGCCTTCGGGGGAAGTTAAGGTTTTTTTGATCCAAGCCTCTTCCTGCAGACCACAGATGTTTGATTAACACCCAGTACAGCTTTTGGAGCAGCTGTTCTCTGTGGTAAAGTTTCTATGCCCTCCTCTCCAGCGGGAAGAATGGCTGAGGTTCATTTCTCGGCTCACTCCCTGCTGTCAGAAATGCCTCTGCCCTTGTGAGGTCCTCTGCTGGGAAACTCTTGCCCTGATTGCAGGCTGGGAGTCCCTGCTGGGTTTGCTGGGCCTGTGCCCATGTGCTGTGGAGACCAGGCAGGTAGGTGCACCTGAGCTCTCGGTGGAAGCTGCCTGCTTGGTAAGGCCTACGGGAAGTGGAAAGCTATCTTCTCTGTTCACCTTGTGTGTCCTTTCTTTGCAGGTTGCTAAATGTTTACTGGATGCTTTTGTGATTAAGTCTGGTTTTGAGGTTCATTCCGGGGGGAGAGTCTAGGGCATCGTTTTAGAAAATTGTTCCTCAAATACACTGTAACCCCTGTGTACTTTTGTATTTGTAGTTACTGTTATCATATACACTTTAGGTTCATTTATAAAATCTCTTTGAATTTCCCTTCAGAATACATTTCTCGTATTCACAAAAGCATATATTTGAACTACTAAAGAGAGACAGTGATACATATAGAATATAAATGTGGGGAGGATAACACTCTCATTGGATCCAAGTTGGCTTTTCTTTTCCTTTGCAAGTCAAAATTCAGATATAATACAGCTTAATATTCAATAAATTGAGTTTCAACTGATGAAAGATATATGTATTTCTTTTAAAATGAAATTTACCAAATCATTGCTATTATAACAACAGTAAATAACTAAAAAAGTTTATCATGGATTTTACCTCATAGCAATAACTCTGTTTTCAAAATGTGTTATTAATTATTCAATAATTCCATACGACTTAGTTTTAAATTATTATTATTTTTAGAATTATTCATGTGTATGGGTGTTTTGCCTGCATATGTGCACATGTATGTGCATGTGTGTGCCTGGTGACTGTGATGGTCAGAAGAGGGAGTCAGATTCCCTGAAACTGGAATTACAGATGGTTTTGAGCTTCTCTGTGGGTTCTAGAAACCAAACCCAGGTCTTATGCAAGAGCAACTGGTGCTAGTCACCCCTGAGATATCTCTCCAGTCTCTCATATAATTTATTTTGATCAAGCCTTTTTCTTAATCCCTTCTAGATCTGCCCTCCTTCCTCACTCCCCAACTCTGTGTCTTTGAAAAAACAACAGTTCACCAACTCCATTTTTTGCTGCTTATATACTCCTAGATGTAGGGCCATCCACTGAGCTGTGCTCAACATACCAGGAGGCATATGCCTAAAGAAAATTGACTCTACCTTCCTAGGAAGCCATCCATTGTCCATAGCTCCTCAGTTAGGGGTGGGACTCCTTCTCACTCTGTGCTAGAATGCTGACTGTCTTAATCTTGTACAAATCTTGGTACAAGCAACTTCTGGAGAATATTATTTTAAGATGTGTTACATTTGTTTATGCTGTGGAACATTTGTTTCATGATGCAAAGATGTGTTGTATTCTTTTATGTTGCATTTGTTTAACTCTGCGAAGCTGTGTTACTTTGCCTGTCTAAAAACACCCGATGGTCTAATAAAGAGCTGAACGGCCAATAGTGAGGCAGGAGAAATGATAGGTGGGGCTGGCAGGGAGAGAGGATTAATAGAAGGAGAAATCTGGGAGGAAAAGAAGAGCAAGAGAACAAGCAGAGGAGGAAGCCAGGAGCCAGCCACAGAGTAGGAGTGCAAGTAAGATATACAGAAGTAAGAAAAGGAAAACAGCCCAGAAGCAAAAGATAGATGGGATAAAGTTAAGAAAAGCTGGCAAAAAAAAGGCAAGCTAAGGCCGGGCATTTATAATTAAAATAAACCTTCGTGTGTGACTTATTTGGGAGTTGGGTGGTGGGCCCCCCAAAGAGCCAACAGAGTAAAGAATAAAAAAACAATGGGTAACCACAGATGTTATGAACTCATGAGTTCAACAGTTCTGTCATGTGCAGAAGACAGTTTTGATCCTGTCATTCCTGACCTCTGGCTTTCATCCTCCCCTGCCCCCTTTCTGTGATGGTCTCTGAGCACTCCAGTGACACTTATTCTCTGTACTTTGACTATGGCTCTCTTACTAAACACAGTCCTGTTCTGAAGTACTGAAGTTAGAATTTCAACAGAAACATTTGGGAGGATATAACTCTTCCCATAATAGTGCCTAAACATCACTTTCTACTCTCCATGACTGGCCCACCCAGGCACTCAAGGGATGCTTATCTGCAGCAGAACTTTCCAGCATTCTCATCTCTTCTCCTCTCTCATAAATCACTCCAAAGGGGGCAATGGCTATAGCTGAGTGGGAAAGCACATGCCGAGCTCATGTGAGGCTCCTGGGTTCAGTCCTGACACACACACCCTTCCCTCAAAGAACACATTTATATAATCGTCGGGTTGCCTTCAGTATAACCAAATGACAAATAGAATTATTTTTTAACTACTTTGAATATGTATAATTAAATTATGAAGAAATTGAAAACAAGAAAGATTGTCTCATTGGGATTAGAGAAGCTTTCAAAATCTTCAACATGTATGACATGCTCAATATTTTCTAGTTGATTTTTTTTTCTGTGATTCTAAACATGTGGAAGAGGAAAGGGGATTTCTTCAACTGTACCATGAACTAGGGAATTTCCATAGTTGTGATGCAGATCTGATACTGTGGATGCCATTTAATGCACCCTTCATATTGGTGATGTATTTTTGTTTTCAGTGTACTAATTTCTTCTGGGATAAACCCATGCTTGGTAGGCACTTTAGCCAAACTTTGTTTGACTTATTTCCACATGTCTCTGCATGGGGTGTATGCATGTGCGTGCTCATGTGTTCAAGTGCACATACACCTGTGTGTGTACATGTAGACTTGAGGCTGACGTCCAGAGTCTTCCCCTGTTGCTCTCCATCTTATTTGTCGAGGCAGGGTTTCTCAGATGATCCCAAAGCTTGCCGGCTAATCTAGCTAGCCAGCTTGCTCTGAGGCTCTCCTGTGTCCGTCTTCTGAGCTCTGAGGTTACAGCTGTGCTGCCCCTCCCTCCCACCCAGTGTTTATGTGGGTGCTGGGGTCTAAACTCTGGTCCTCATTGTTTGTGTAGCAAGTGCTTGGACATTTCCTCAGCTTCTTTGCTTATTTTATGTTTGTGTCTATAGCTTTATTTTCCGTGTGTTCTGTCAGAGAGTGAACATTAATTATGAGGATCCTAAACAGAGTGACTGGAGTCTCTGCACATGAGCTCATAAAGTCCTGATGTTTGTTTTCACGCCTTTAATCCCTGCACTCAGGAGGCAGATGCAGATAGAGCTCTGTGAGTTTGAGGCCAGCCTGGTCTACAGAGCGAGTTTCAAGGCAGCCAGAGCTGGTACAGAGAAACCCTGTCTCAGGGGAAAAAAAAAAAAACATAAATAAAATAAAAAAGAGTGCTTAATGCTTTTGCAGAGGATCTAAGTTAGGTTCCTAGCACTCAGGTCAGGGGGTTCATCACTGCCAGCAACTCCAGTTTCAGGGGACCTGACATTCTCTTTTGGTCTCCACAAGCATCTGTGTTTGTGGGCACAAATATAACCCCCCACAGACAAACATGCATACACATAATTAAACAATAGTTATAGTTAAATATAGTAAAACTACAAACATTATTTTAAATGTAATGATATTGCTTAGGACAATTTTTTAGCATAAACAATATTTGTCTTATAGAAGAATCTTACATTGGTAACTATTCTAGTGGATCAATGTCTAAAGTCACTCTGACCTAGGCAGAGGGGAAGGACCAGCCAGGTCAACAGGAGCACTGTGTATTTATTGGAGCTTCAGCTTTCGTCTCACAAGTGTGAGAAGGGTTAGGTACAGTGGGTAAGGATAGGGGTCATCTAGGAGAAGATGCTCTCATTCAAAGATAAACACAGATAAAGATGAATGGATCCAGTACCATATGACACTAAAGGAAGCAAAAGGCCAGGAGTATCCAAGTTGGAAAAACTTACCTTGATTGATAAAAATTAAAACATTGTTTCATAAAATCAGAATCTGTAAAGAAAAAAGAACAACCCTCCCCCCTCCTCTGGCCACCCACCAAATGAGGGAAGTGACCTGATACACCAAGGAAACAGCCCTCTTTTCTGGGTGTTGCTTAAAACTGAAAAACTATAGACAAGTGTCTAGCAAGAATGTTCCAACTTGATTTCCTACATCTCAACCATGAACTTTGTAAATGACAGCATGCCACAATGTCAAAGCTTGGACACACTTGAAAGTACAATAGCCCTTTGGGAATGACAGTGTGGATCACAACTTTTAGACACTGCAAATCTGTGTCAGATGTAAAGGTTAAGTCATTTTTTCCTTCCACATAAAACTTTAGCTACTCCAGTTTTCTCTAGTTTATAAACCGGCTGAGAGCAGGACTTTGTGATGAATACTGTTACAGCCTGTGTCCAGACAGTATTGATTCTTACGGCTCTCACAGTCCATGTTGTTTTCTTCCCTTGGTGTCCCCTCTCAGTTGTTGAAACACATGTGAGGGCTACTAATTTTTTTCTGCAATAATTTGAGATTCCACCACCTCCCTGATGGGCTATCTCCTCTCTTCTTTCTCTCTGCATTCTCAATGGTTCTCTTGCTTTCTATAATTTGATCATCTACATATAAAGATGGTATTGATGTTGCCTTTCCTGTTGATACAGGACTTGGCTTTTTCTCTCTCGTCTTATCCTTAGGGAAACTTAGGAGATGATGCACAAAGTTTATAAAAGGAAATGTAGAGCTGGGTGGTGGTGATGCACACATTTAATCCCAGCACTTGGGAGGCAGAGGCAGGTGGATCTCTGTGAGTTCGAGGCCAGCCTGGTCTACAAAGCAAGTTCCAGGAAAGGCGCCAAAGCTACACAGAGAAACCCTGTCTTAGAAAAATCAACCAACCAACCGCAGCAACAACAACAACGCAGAAAGGTCCATTTTCTAACACAGAGATAGAGAGGCGAACAGCCTGTTCTCAAGTAGGAAATCTTATAAAGATGACAAATTGTTCAATGCTGACTCAGCATAGCACAGTCCCAATAATAATTCTGTGGGTTTTTCTTTGGGAAGAGTTAAAACTATAAAACACATATGGTAAAATAATTTGTTAAAATAGCCAGGAAGACTCTGAATAAAGCCATATGTGCAATTACAGAGAGGAACAATGTCAAGGGTAAGACAGGAAAATAGTATTTCAATATATCTTTATCTTTTGGATTATAGCTTTCAACCAAGTATGCATTAGGTATAATTTAAAAAACATAGCACAAGATTGTAATAAACAGGATTGAGACAACATGGGATTCTAAATCAGAGAGATGTACATTTCTAAGCTATAAGACTGTGAGCATTATGAGGCATGATGGGAAATGTTACTCTTGATATAACACACAAGCCTCAAGGATTTTAAAACAAGGAAAAGGAAAGAAAAGAAATCCAAGGTGGACACAGACATGGTTTTAAAATACGGCACATCCATGAAATAATGAACTTGCAAATAAAGAGAATTATGAACACAGGGAAAAGGAGAGGAGAGGAGAGAGAAGAGAGGAGAAGAGGGGACAGAAGAAGAGAGGAAAAGAGAGGACAGGAGAGGAGAGGAGCGGGGAGAGGAGGGGAAAGAGGAGGGGAGGATTACAGGGATGGACAGCAATCCTGAAGTAAGTTGTAACTGAAATAGAAAAGGTGGGCATTCTGAACCAGATGGACCACTGGTCCTCTATGATTTGAAACAGGGAGACAGCTTTGCTACAGGAAGAACAATACCCGGAAATGTTTTAATAATTTGAGGCATAACCACTGGCACTATAGATCAGAGCTTTTGAGAACATCTCAGGCCTAGGCATGTGGTGCCCACCTTTAATCCCTGTTTTTGGGAGGCAGAAGCAGGCAATCTCTGTGAGTTCTAGGCCTGTTTGGTCTACATAGTAAACTCCAGGCCAGACAGAGCTACATGGTGAGACCCTATCTCAAAACAAAAGAAACAAAAAAGAGCATCTCTAACAACGTGAAATTCTAGGACCACACCCACCCCCCAAACAATGGTCATGTAGCTTTGTCATTTGGTGAACTTCTTACTTATCTATCTAGATGGTGCCTCCTATAAAATTTTTGTTTATAAGAGCATCCATAAGAGAAAGACAAATCAGATATGAACACCCACCTAGGCTCCAGGGATGAGGGTGCTGGTTCCCAATATCAGTCAAATAGAACTTCCAAATTCTTCTTTCTTCTGTCTAGCAGATGTTTGGAATCGTATAGTTGCTCGTAGAGGAGTCCATGTTTCACATGCAGAGAGAGGTTAGTCATGTTAGTCACTGTCTTCAACTGCGGTGTGCTGGGGAATATTATTTCAAAGTGTGTTGCATTGTTTCTTCCTGCTTTTGTTAACAACTCAAAGATGTGTTTGGTTAAATAAAATTAACCTTCGAGCAGGAGGCTGAGTCAGCAAGCAGCTGACAGGAAGGGGTAGGGAGGAACCACGTGTAGCAAGAGTTTTTAAAGTAGGGGCTGAGAAAAGGATGCTGGGTTTTTGAGAAGACTCCAGCAAAGGGAGAAGGTCAGCTACTTGCTATTCAGCCCCCCTGAGCAAGCAGAACTCCACCTAAACTGTTGAGTCTGAGTTCTTTAGATTTAGGTAAAGTTTCCCTTAGTAGCTTTGAAAGAGTCCGAATCCCCTCAGGCTGCTGAGAGCAGCAGAGCTGCAGTTGCTGTTTAGGACAGACTTTGCTTAAGGGGAAGCCACTGTGAAAAATAAAAAACAACAGTAGTGTTTACTCTATCGCAGACCTCTTCTTGTCCTCTTAGAAGATTACATCTGTTTGGTGACCTGTCAATCTACTGTGAGTCGATTGCTATGGCTTTCCAGCATCACAATTTGGTTGTGATTTCCTCTGAACAGGTGTCGTTTTCTGCCATTCTTTTTGGGTGAGAGCCCCAGCTACATCCTAAAATGTAATTTTTTAAAAACCCAGTCATATCTATTTCTTCCTCAGAAGTTGCTGTGTCCTGAGAACAGCTATCTCTCCTTTCTGTCATTTGGATCAAACGTCTATCAAACAGCTACTGCTGATCTCTGAAGTTGGGTGGGTCATTCAGATCTTGCTCTTTACACAGTAGTCATGATTGTCCAAGGGCCAGCAGCTCAGGATCCACTTTTTCCGGGTACTCTCTAGCTCCTAGGGCAGGTCTCAGATCAGAAGGTCTCCTGTGAGCGGTTCTGATTCTTCAGGCTTTATATTCATACCACAGATCCCATTTACCCTTATGAAGGTGGGAACTGTGAGCTATGAAAATAACAGACAGAACAGGCAAGTTAAAAGTAGCAAATACTTCTTGAAAGAAACCAGCAGCATTTTCACCTCATGAACATCCCTCAGCTATTGCTCTGGACACTCTGGGCTTGCCAAGAGCATTCACGGCTCAAGTTTTGTCATGCATTTTTTTTCCTTTTGGAGATCTTTTAATTCTTTGCTTGGTTTACAAAGGCAGTAATGAATGCTCTATGGATACAATGTCTATAAAACTTTCAGTGAGAGTCTTTGTTCTCTCCTCCAGTTTGACCTGATTATACAGTCATTGTCTTGAACAAACACCAACTGTCTTAGAGTTTTTACAGCTGAGAATAGACAGCATGACCATAACAACTCTTATAAAGGAAACTATTAAATTGGGGTTGGCTTACATTTTCAGAGGTTTAGTCCATTATTGTCATGATGGGAAGCATGGCTGCACGCAGGCAGACACAGCATTGGAGAAGTAGCTCAGAGTTTGACATCAGGATTGGCAGGCAGTAGAAAGAGAGAGACAGACACTTGGCCTGGCTTCAGCTCCTAAAATCTCAAAGGTATCGCCTGTGACACACTTCCTCCAGCAAGGCCATACCTACTCCAACAAGGCCATGTGTCCAATAATGCCATTCCCTTTCAGTCTGAGGCCATTTTCATTCAAACTACCACACCAACCAACACACAGATTACTTGGTCTCCTACTGCCTGCTAATGCAGGTTTCACTGGGGATAGTTTTTTTTCTCCAAGTGGGGAATTGAAATTCCATTTCCTTTTCTGCTGGGCTCCAGTTATAAAACAATGCTCTGGTAGTAAATACTTGCAACATTGAACTTGCTTTGCTTGAGGCTTCTGTACCCCAACAGTCAGGTCTGCTAGAGGGGAAAGGCTGTGCCTAGGGAAGGAGGCTTTGCCGACAGCTCTTTTCATGTTGTCCTGTTTAGGTGTCTGCTGTGGGATGATCTGTATGTTAAATTGCTCTGATTAGTCAATAAATAAAACACTGATTGGCCAGTGGTCAGGCAGGAAGTATAGGCAGGACTAACAGAGAGGAGAATTGCGGGAACAGGAAGGCAGAGAGAGACACTGCCAGCCACCACCATGACAAGCAGCATGTGAAGATGCTGGTAAGCCACGAGCCACGTGGCAAGATATAGATTTATGGAAATGAATTAATTTAAGCTATAAGGGCAGTTAGCAAGAAGTTTAATCTATAAGAACAGTTAGCAAGAAGCCTGCCACGGCCATACAGTTTGTAAGCAATATAAGTCTCTGTGTTTACTTGGTTGGGTCTGAGCGGCTGTGGGACTGGCGGGTGATAGAGATTTGTCCTGACTGTGGGCAAGGCAGGAAAACTCTAGCTACAGGTGTCTGTTGCTGTGATCAAACACTATGACCAAGTTGGGAGAAAGCTGGGGAGGAAAGGGTTTCTTTTACTTACAGGTGACTTACTTGCAGTCTATCACCAGGGGAAGCCAGGGCAGAAACTCAAGGTAGGAAGCTGGAGGCATGAACTGAAGCAAAGACCATGGAGGAGCACTGCTTACTGGCTTGCTTCTCATGGTTTGTTCAGTTTGTTTTCTTATGCCCTCTAGGACCATGTGCCCAGGGATAGTACTACCTAATATGGGCTGGGCTATGGTGATATTTTATTTGTGCTGAAATGTGATTTTATTTGTATATTAATAAATAACGTTGCCTGGGGGTCAGATCTAATAGCAAGCCATAGCAGAAGCCGGGCGGTGGTGGTGCACACCTTTAATCCTGATCACATGACAGGCAGATCTCTGTGTGTTCAAGGATACAGCCATCATGGAGACACACGCCTTTAATCTCAATACCAACCATAGAGACCTAGAGGTCTGTATAGACAGGCAGTGATGAGGAGGTCATATGGTTGGGTTTACAACCAATAGGAAGGCAGAACAGAAAGTCAATAAAAAGACACATAGGAAGTAGGTTTCTTTCTCAGGGGAAGAACGGCAGTAGCAGCGAAGGGTAAGAAGGCAGTTTTAAGTCTCAGCTCTTAGCTAATGCTCTGACCTCTTAGGCTTTTAACTCTGCATTTGGCTCTGTGTTTCTTATTTAATAAGACCATTACATCTACACTGGGCCCTCCCATATAAACATTAAACAAGTAAATGCCTAACAGGCTAACCTGCTAGCCAATTGTTGTGGGAGTTATCACCATTGAAGTTCCTTCTCAGATGACTTGTCTGAATTGACAAAGATTATCCTGTACACACATGGAACACATTGACTCCTCTACCAGCACCTGGCTATGATTTTATATACCTACTTATGTATACAAAGGAAGGAAGGGAAAGTAGAAAGCTCTTTCTTGAATGGCATTGTGAAAGCACCCTGATCTCTAGGACTTGGATGATATTTTCTCAAATGTATGTCGAATCCAGGTTGTCACTGTTTTTCTCTCAGTGTTTAAGATTTTTGTCATTCTGTTTCCTTCCCTGCTGTTTTCTTGCTTGTCTTGTTGGCCAGAAAATGTCACACGATTTTCAGGACTGGGTACAAAATGAAAATGCAGAACCATTTGGCACAAAAAGAATTGAGTATTTTGAAGGTAGATGGAGTGCTACCCCAGCATACACGAGGCCCTGGATTCAATCCCCAGCATTGCAAAAGGAAAATTAATCAACCTGGAGACAGAAGAACATCAAGTCAGACAGTCATTTCTTCCGAATGCAGGTCTCTGTGTAAACCACCTGTTTCCATGCACATGTCTGCTCTATGGGTGGCTCTTCAGCTAAGACAACCTTTGTAGTTAGAGTGCTTTCATGTGCTTTGGGACTGAGCAGGGGCACAGCCAGCTTCCATTGTTTTGCTCAGCTTGTAACACAGTTAGCTAGCCTGTGCCATGCATTCTATTTTCCAGAGAGAGTTTGCAACCCTCCCTATTATTCCTTCAGGTCCAGAAAATCTGTAGTAAGCCCCCCTACTGGACTCTTACTATATTAGTTTTGTTATTATTGTCATGTAAAATTACCAGAAAGTTTTGGGTATAACATAACACAAATTATAATCACGTAGTTAGAGATCAGAAGACTGATATGGTTCTCATTGCATCAAAAATCGAGTTGTGGACAGGTCTTAGGGATCCCAGAAGGACTATTTTTTGTCTCTTCCAGTTTCTAAAGGCCACCTGTATTTCTAGGTTCATATCTTCTCCCTCCATCTTCAAAGCCAAGAATAAGGAATTACAGATATTTGAACTTTCTAGCTTTTGTTTGTGTTGGCCATCTCCTTTTCCCATTCTGATCCTCAGGTCTCTCTTTCTTGTAAAGATCAATAAATATATGTGGTTTAAGTTAATCTCCCTATTTTAAGATGCTTAATCACAACTGTAAAGAACTTTTATCATTTGATGTGACACAATTACAGCCTGTGAGAGTTAGGACGTGGGTATGTTTGAAGGGTCTTTATTTAGCCCACCTGGCTTATATCAAGGTGCAGGTAGAAGCAGTTATATTAACCATTCCATTGATACTTTCATCCCATGTTGCATGGGAGGGGAAGCCTCTGGGGTTGTGGGATAATTATACATAGGATGTTCTATTAGGTGGACTTAGGACTTTGTTACTATCTTCATGGAGAAATTAAGCATGGCACAAGAAGATTTGGCTGAGTGTCAAGCTGACAAGGGGTGGACTTGTGATGGTTCTCCTTGATTGTCAACAGGACAGGACCTGAAATCAACAAAGTAATGAGCCTCCAGATGGGTCTCTGAGGGCATTTCCAGGAAGAGTTAACCGAGAGGAAAAGGCCTTCCCCCAGATTAGCAGCACCTTTGACAGGCAGTGGTTTTGGTATAAAGTAGTCTGAGGAAACAGACGTGTTGCTTGCCTGCCTTGCTTCATGCTAGTGAGTGTGTCTAGCCCCAATACTGCTGTTACTGCTGCCATCCTCCATTGACATTGGAACCCAGATTCTTGAAGCCCAGCCATTCTCTAGGAGTCTTCCTTCAGCACCAGATTGGGACAGGAAGGTATCCAGCCTCACAGGCTAAGTAGCTACTAGGTTCTCAGACTCTCCTGTATAGATAGCCATTGTTGGACTATGCAGCCCCTACAGTTATAAGCTGTTCTAGTAAAGACACACAGAGACACATATACACACACAGACACACACACAGACACATATACACACACAGACACACACAGGCACACACAGACACACAAGGCACACACACATACACACATACACACAGACACATGTATACACAGATGCACACACAGACACACAAGGCACACACACAGACACACATACACACAGACACATGTATACACAGACACACACAGTCACACACAAAGACACACATACACACAGACACACACACAGGCACACACAGACACACACAGGCACACACACAGACACATACACACAGACACATGTATACACAGATGCACACACAGACACACAAGGCACACACACAGACACACATACACACAGACACATGTATACACAGACACACACAGTCACACACAAAGACACACATACACACAGACACACACACAGGCACACACAGACACACACAGGCACACACACAGACACATACACACAGACACATGTATACACAGATGCACACACAGGCACACACAGTCACAGACACAGACACACACAGTCTCACACACACAGAGACACACACACTGTTGGTTCTGTTTTTCTAGAGAACCCTGCCTATGGAGTGCTGATGTGCTTTAGTTATTTTTGTTGTTGTTTGCTGTGGGATGGTCTGTATGTCAAATTATTCTGATTGGTCAATAAATAAAACAGTGATTGGCCAGTGGCTAGGCAGGAAGTATAGGCGGGACTAACAGAGAGGAGAAAAGAAAGAACAGGAAGGTGGAAGGAGTCACTGCCAGCTGCCACCATGACAAGCAGCATGTGAAGATGCCGGCAAGCCACGAGCCACGTGGCAAGGTATAGATTTATGGAAATGGGTTAATTTAAGATATAAGAACAGTTAGCAAGAAGCCTGCCACGGCCATACAGTCTGTAAGCAATATAAGTCTCTGTGTTTACTTGGTTGGGTCTGAGCAGCTGTGGGACTGGCGGGTGACAGAGATTTGTCCTGACTGTGGGCCAGGCAGGAAAACTCTAGCTACAGTTGTTGCTGTCAATTGACACAGCTAGAGTCATCTGAGAAGAGGCAATGCTCATTTTCTTGATTAACGACTGATGTGGAAAGTCCAGCCCACAATGAGCAGTGCCACCTTTTGTGCATGTAGTCCTCAGTGGTAGAGGAAAGCCAGCTGAACGAGCCACGGAGAGCGAGCCACCAAGCAGTATCCGGTTCCTGCCTCCAGGTTCCTGCCTTGGTTTTCCTCGGTCATGGACTGTGAGCTGTAAGATAAAATAAGCCCTTTCCTTCCCAAGTTGCTTTTGGTCACAGGGTTTAATAAAGCAGTAGAAAATAAATAGGGACTGGTGACTATCAGTAGAACTATGAAGAAATTGTCTCACTAATCTTGGCCCAATTTGATTTACTTCATGATTATCCACTTTTGTGCTTAAAAGTTCCTAATGTTTGTCTCTAGGGCCAGTGGAAGAACTTTCTAAAAGAAACCCAGACTCTTGACCCCAAGCTTGTGGTGCTTCTCAGGTGGTCTCTGTTTTCCTTCCTATCCTCCCAAGCTACATAGGCTCTTAGGACTCCGATTGCCACACATCTGTCACTCATGTCACAGCTCAGAGTGGTTGCTAGATTCATACTCTCCTGGGGTAATTATGAACTTAAGGTTTGCCTATAACATAAGTATTATTTTTACTTAAAACAATTTATTCTCATTCTATGCTATATATTTAAGTTTTGAATTTTATTGTTTTAAAAGTTTCATGTATGCATGTGTCTGTGTGTGTGTGCATGCGTGTGTGTGTGTGTGTGTGTGTGTGTGTGTGTGTGTGTGTATGTGTGTGTCCACATGAGTGTAGTGCCCATTGAAGTCAGAAGAGGGCATTAGATTCCCCTGGAGCAGGAGTGACAGGTAGTCGTAAGTCTTGCTATATAGCCCATGTTGGCCATGAACTATTATTATCTTCCTGCCTTATCATTCCAAGTGCTACAATTACATGTGTGCACCACCACCATACCCCCCCCCCACACACACACCTTCCAGTTCCTGTCACTTGTGCAGCAAGCACTTTTCCAACTGGACCATCTCCTGAACTGTTACCAAATTCATGTGTTAAATAACTGACCCTAATTTGATGGAATTTGGAGGTGGGGCCTTTGAGAGATGCTTATGTTCAGGTAAAGTTCTAAACATGTAGCCCCATAATGGAATTGTTAACCTAATTGTTGACATAGGTTATTAGTGCAAAATAATAGGTTTAATTATGACATTTTCACACATAGACATAGCATACTTTGGTCATATCCATGACCTTGGTACCCTGATCTCCCAAGTGTCTTCCTTTCCTTTCATGGCCCCCGTCTGTTTCCCCTAGATTCACTACATGAGAGAAAACACAATGCTGTAACTTCTTGCTTAACACAGTGATATACAGTTCTGTCTATTTTTCTCCAAATGTCCTGATTTTGACCTTGTCCACCCTCCAGCCATTATAGAGAGGGAAAAAAGTATACTGTAGACACAAAAAGGCCAAAATAAATAAAGGTCAAAAATAAAAAGCAAATCTTCCCACTCTCTGGCAATCAACTCTCACTGCCTGGAGCCTGACCCAGGGCCTTGGAATGCCTCAGACAAACAATTGGAGTCTAACTCCTAATGACCCCGGGCACCTCATCTCAAACACCAGTCTCAGGAAGGACAAATGGTGTGATAAAATTTACTCCCTGACAAGAAGAAAGTGAGCCCCCTCTTATCTATTCAAATACCATCCCGGACAAATAGCCCAGGAGACAAGGCCAGGTAATTTCTATTAACTGCTATAAAAAGACACCATTCACACTCAGAGGGGTGATTTTCTCTCTGAGAATCCACACATTAGTTTCTGTCCACAGAATGGATTCTTTATTTCCCCAAAGGAGAATTCATGTTTTATTTTTCTCTTGCTTTCCTGAGTAATATCAAATATGCAAAAGTAACATTAATTTTTTTTGCTATTTTTACTGATTTATTTTTTTCATGCAGTAGATTTTGATTACGTTTTCACCTCCCCAGCTCTTCCTAGGTTCTCTCCACCTCCCTAGCCACCCAACTTCACATTCCTGTTCTTTCTTTCTTCCACACACACAAAAAAAAAACCCCTCAAAAAATAAAATAAAATAAAAATCAAAACAAACAAAAAACTTAGAAAAAAAATCCCCAAACATAACAAAATGAAACAAAAATCTCACCAAAAATTTCACATGGAGTTTGTTTTGCTTTGAACAATTGCTCCTGGACACAGGGTCTGGGATTGTGGAGTGTGGTTGACAGACACTGTGTCTCTCCATTGAAGAAAACTGATTTTCCCTTTCCTGTCCAGTATCAATTTCAGATAGCTTCTTGGTTAGGATGAGACTTTGTGTCCACTCCCCTTTCTCAGTGCTAGGAGCTTGTCTGGCTTTAATCTGCAGAGGTCTGTGCATGCTGCCACAGTCTCCGTGAGTTCATCAGTCTTGTTGTGTTTGGAAGACACTATTTGCTTAGAGTAATTCACCACCTCTGGCTCTTATAACCTTTCACCTTCCTCTCTTGCATAGATTTCTGGACCTTGAGGTTTGATGAAGACATCCCATTCATGAATGAGTACTCCAAAGTATTTCACAGTCTGCACTTTTTCCAGTTGTGGGTTTCTGTGTTAATTCCCATTCACTGCAAGAAAATGCTCCCTTGATGAGGGTTGAGGGAAGCACTGATCTATGGATATAGCAATATGTCATTTGGGTCACTTTATTACTGTATTCTTTTAGCAGAATAATAGTACATCTAGTCTTAGGTTCTTGATCTCTTTAGCAGTGTGAAGTATGAGTTCTATCTCATGGAGTCGGCCTTTAATTCAATAAAAATGTTGTTAGTAACTCACATAACATCTGTGCAACTATTGCACCAGGCAGGTTGCTATTGTGGGTCACAGGGTTTGTAACTGGGTGATAGTGATAATTCCCTTTCTTCTTTAGTAGCATGCAGAGTAACTTCCAGGATCATGACAAATAGTCAGTAGGAATAAAGCTTCTAGTAGGACATGAGATCTAACTCTCCAGGTTTGATGATGTGCTGTCTTCAGTAATAGGGCATTACCATCAGATTGTGGAGAGCAACTCATAACCTTGGCAGGAGCCTGTGATGTTTAGGGGAGTCCATGGGACCCCATTGGCCAGCAACTCAAGAAGGTGTAACCCATTCCTGGCACTGGAAGTTTTACTTGATGGCATATGATATCGAGCTGGGCCATTGTCTCATCCATTATTTGGTGACTCCATTTAAATTCCTTCCATATATGTGCATATTTTAGGAATCTTATACAGTGGTAGGTTCTATGTGGTATTTTAAAAGGCCTTTAGTGTTAGTATTCTTCCTCATAGCCCCTCTTTTACTCTGATCTCCCATCTCTAACCCATTAATTCTCCTATTCTAGTTCCCCTTTACGTCTCCACAACACTACATCCCATTTCCCCTTCCCTGAGAGATCCTCTCCTCTCCTCTGCTTCCTTCCTATGTACATAACCTCTGTGGTGATTCATAGCACACATATCAAAAGCTTAAAAGCTAACATTCACATATAAGAGAAAACACTCAATATTTGTCTTTTTAAGTCTGGGTTACCTCACCCGGGATGATTATTTTCTAACTCCGTCCATTTACCTGCAAATTTCATAATTTAATTTTTCTTAACAGCTGAACAACATTCCATGTGTAAATGTACCACACTTCATTATCTTAGGTTATCTCCACTTTCTGGCTATTATGAAGATAGCAGCAACGAAGACGAATGAGCAAGTGTCTCTGTAGTAACAGGAAGAGAACTTCGGGTGTATACTCAAGAGTGGTACAGGTGGTTATTGAGGTCCGTAGATTCTTGGCTTCCTGAGGAATCTCCTTATTGATTTCCATAGTGGCTGTACAAGTGTGCACTAACACCAGCAACAAATAAGTGCTCCCATTTTTCCTGCATTCTTGCCAGCACATGCTGTCATTTGCTTTATTAATCTTGGTCATTTTGATAAGTATAAGATAAAGTCACAGAGTAGTTTTAATTCGCATTTCTCTGATGGCTGAGGATGTCCAACATTTCTTGAAGTGTTTCTTAACCATTAATGTTTCATCTTTTTAGAACTCTTTGCTTAGTTCTGTACACCATTTTAAAACTAGGTTATTTGTTTTCTTGATGTTCATTTTTATTTTTTTCCTTTTATTTTATTTTACAATACCATTCAGTTCTACATATCAGTCACGGATTCCCTTGTTCTCCTCCCTCCTACCCCCTCCCCTTCCCCCCAGTCCAGCCCCTATTCCCACCTCCTCCAGGGCAAAGCCCCCCCCCCCCAGAGGACTGATATTGACCTGGTAGACTCAGTCCAGGCAGGTCCAGTCCCCTCCTCCCAGACTGAGCCAAGTGTCCCTGCATAAGCCCCAGGTTTCAAACAGCCAACTCATGCAATGAGCACAGGACCCAGTACCACTGCCTGGATGCCTCCCAAACAGATCAAGCCAATCAACTGTCTCACCTATTCAGAGGGCCTGATCCAGCTGGGGGCCCCTCAGCCTTTGGTTCATAGTTCATGTGTTTCCATTCGTTTGGCTATTTGTCCCTGTGCTTTATCCAACCTTGGTTTCAACAATTCTCACTCATATAAACCCTCCTCTTTCTCGCTAATTAGACGCCCAGAGCTCCACCTGGGGCCTAGCCGTGGATCTCTGCATCCAGATTCCTCAGTCCTTGGATGGGGTTTCTGGCACGATTATTAGGGTGTTTGGCCACCCCATCACCAGAGTAGGTCAGTTCCGGCTGTCTCTCGACCATTGCCAGCAGTCTATTGTGGGGGTATCTTTGTGGATTTCTGTGGGCCTCTCTAATGCAAATCAAAACAACTCTGAGATACCACCTAATGCCTGTCAGAATGGCTAAGATCAAAAACACTGAAGACACTTTATGCTGGATAGGGTGTGGAACTAGGGGAACTCTCCTCCATTGCTGGTGGGAATGCAAGCTTGTACAACCATTTTGGAAATCAATACGGTGCTTTCTTAGAAAATTGGGAATCAATCTCCCCCAAGATCCAGCTATACCACTCTTGGGCATATACCCAAGAAATGTTCAATCATACCACAAGAGCACTTGCTCAGCTATGTTCATATCAGCATTGTTTGTAATAGCCAAAACTTGGAAACAACCTATCTAGGTTCAACTGAAGAATGGATAAATAAATTGTGGCACATATACACAATGGAATACTACTCAACAGAGAAAAACAATGACATCATGAGATTTGCAGGCAAATGGATGGATCTAGAAAAAATCATCCTGAGTGAGGTAACCCAGACTCAGAAAGACAAATATGGTATGTACTCACTCATAGAAGGATACTAGAGGTAGAACAAGGATGACTGGACTGCTACTCACATCACCAGGGAGGCTACCTGGAAAACAGGACCCAAGAAAGACACGAGGATTGCCCAGTGACGGAGAAATGGCTGAGATCTACATGAACACCCTGGACATGAGTGGGGGTAATGAAGGGCGAGGGTCGAGGGAAAGAGAGCCTGTGGGAGCGAGAGATCCCAGCTGGATCAAGAACAGAGAGGGAGAACAAGGAATAGGAGACCATGGTAAATGAAGACCACATGAGAAAAGGAAGAAACAAAGATGTTCATTTTTAAAAATATATTCTGGAAACTATCCCTCCATCAGATGTATAACTTGTCTACATCTTTTCCCACTCTGTGGGTTGCTGCTTTGCCCAAATGATGATATCCTTTGCTGTACAGAAGCTTTTCTGTTTCACGAGGTCCCATTTATTTGTGGTTGTTCCTGTGCTAATGGTGTTCTGTTCAGAAAGTCTTTTCCTGTGCCAATGAGGTCCCCACTGTCTCTTCTATAAGGTCCAGGATATCTGGTCTTATGTTGAGGCCCTTGATCCATTTGGAGCTGAGTTTTCTGAAGGGTGATAGACATGATCTTTTCTTTATAGATTTTTTTCTTATGAATTCTGGTAAATACCTATTATTTTTTTTTTAAATTAAAACTGCTTGACCATTAGCTCAGGCTTCCTACTGACTAGCTCTTACTCTTAAACTCAGTCCATTTCTGTTAATCTATTTGTCGCCACGTGTTCTGTGGCTTTCTGGTAAATACTTTTAATACTCGCTGTTCCTATGCCTTGAGACTATCATTCCAAGAATGACACACCACATTTTCTTCATCTGCTCATCTGTTGGGTGGCTGGGTTTACTATATACAAATATATATATATATATATATATATATATATATACACACAATACATACATACATATGCATTCACTGTAGCTCTAGTGCAGAGTGCTGCAGTAAACAGAGATGTGAAGGTATAACTGTGATATGCTAACTTTGATTCCTTTAGCTATACACCCTAGAGTGGCATATATGACTCATATGGTAGCTCTATATCTAATTTTTTAAAGATCCTCTAAACAAATTCCATAGTGACCATATTCATTGTAATTTTTTTTGAGACAGAGTTTCTCTGTGTTGTTTTGGTACCTGTTCTAGATCTCGCTTTGTAGACTAGGCTGGCTTCAAACTCACAGAGATCTGCCCAGCTCTGCCTCCCAAGTGCTGGGATTAAAGGCGTGCCGCCACCACCACCACCACCACCCGATTAATTATAATCTTTTAAAAACAGAGATATGTGATGTAATTTTTTTCAAGTAAGAAATGGCAAGAGGGAGGCACTCTGAAAAGTAGAAAGAAGGTCTTAGTCATATTTCTGATGCTATAACAAAATGCTTGAACCTGGGAACTCACATTTTAAAAGGGTTTGTTTAGGAAAGTAACAGTTTTAGAGCCTGGAAACCCAAAATCACCACCATTTTTTTCATCTCTGTCAAAGTCTCCTTTGGCTTCATCGTAACATAGCAAAGAAAAGGGAAGAAAGTAGCTAAGTTCAGAAGAGGCCAAGTTCTTGAAGTATCTTTGCCTTTTCTTTTCCTTTCCTTCTTTCATTTTCTTTCTTTCTTTCTTTCTTTCTTTCTTTCTTTCTTTCTTTCTTTCTTTCTTTCTTTCTTTCTTTCTTTCTTTCTTCCTTTCTTTCTTCCTTTCTTCCTTTCTTCCTTTCTTCCTTTCTTTTTTTCTTTCTTTTTTTTTGAGACAGGGTTTCTCTGTGTAGATTTGCACCTTTCCTGGAACTCACTTGGGAGACCAGGCTAGCCTTGAACTCACAGAGATGTGCCTGCCTCTGCCTCCCGAGTGCTGGTATTAAAGGAGTGTGCCACCACCGCTTGACCAGTATATTTGCTTTTTAATAACCCATACTTATAAGAACTTACTCTTTGAGACCAGGATTGGTTCTTGCTGAAGGCAGTGACCTCATTGACATATTGACTTCCCTGTAGGGGTCACCCTTCAAGGTTCCACACTTTCCCAACACCACTGTACTGGGACTAGACTTCTACACGAGTCTTTACAAGACACAATGAACTATGTCAAGACTATATCGGGACCCTCACTAGGAACTGGATTAACTTGGCCAGCATCTTGGTCATATAAACATAAAGGAAAACACTTCTTTTGTATAAGTCATGCAGCTTTTACTATAGCAGCCTCTTTTAGTGTTTTACATTTTCAGTTTGAGGAGCTGGACCTGTGAGCTGGGAATGCAGTTATAATTCTGCATTAGACTAGGATGTTCTCAGAATCTCCATGCAAGTATCTCTGATGCTCCCCCATCCCCCCACCATCCTTCTCCAAAGCTGGGGCTCAGCTAGTCCTTCTCCCTACCTATATCTCTGATGCTCCCCCATCCCTCTAAATCCTTCTCTCTATCTCTAAGGTCCTTTTCCTAGCTTGCTTTTCATTGCCGGTATAAAATACTGACTAAAAGCAATTTGGAGATAAAAGGATTTATTTGACTTACAGGTCACATCATCCAGGGAAGCCAAGGCAGGAACCTGGAGGCAGGAACTGAAGCAGAGAACACAGAGGAACACTGCTTACTGGCTTGCTCAGTATCATTTTGTATATATCTCAGGCCCACATGCCCAGAGATGGCATCACCTATATCAATAAAATGTTCCACAGACATGCCCACAGGCCAATCCGATGGAGGCAATTACTCAGTCGAGGTTCCCTCCTCCCAGGTGACTGGAGTTAAGCTGACAAACACTGACCAGCACAGGCCTACAACGCCCAAGTCCCACGTTTCCATGGCTTCCCTGCTTAGTGGAGGCAAGGACTTATTGCCATTAATTGGGATTCCTGAGTTTATCCAGTGTCCCTCCTTTGTCTGTACTTGAGCTCTCTAGATCCTCAAGGCTTCTTGAGAAACTACTCTTCCCTTTGCTGTGGGCCTAGAAGCTTAGATGCTACCCCTTCTGGAAGTTGTATTTCACCCTGGTTTCAGCCCCTACTCATATAGAATATTCTGTAGCAAAACAAATGCTTATTATGATATTTGTATACACATTGGAGTATTCCTGATGAAAATAGGAAAAAAAGAGGCTGTAGGATTAGACACACTTAGAAAAATCTGTCCATTAAATGTAACACATGCCATCTAAACATGTACATCACTGGAGGGAGCTATTTTCACAGATAACATAACATGCCTTCTCAAATGCTGGATGGTACTATTCTTTAGAAGACAGGGAATTCCCCTTTAAAGTTGACCCTTCCCTTCAATATTAATTGACCTTTGGCATATTCACTGTACCATTGAACTGAACTCTCTCTTGACAAAATGTAAATAAGTAAACAAAAATAAAGTTGCATATTTTCTTAGGCCAATTTTGGTTTAGAAGAAAACATTTTTTGAGAGGTCAAGCTCAAAATAATTTGGAATTCTAAACATGTTTTATAACCTCTGTTGGCAAGAGATCTGTATCTGCAGAATCCATAAAGCGTTTAAGGTATGGTTGATACGGAAACTATAATGACCCTGGAACAGGATACTTCCTGGAGATTAATGACCAGCTGGGAGGGGTTGATGGCCTGAGGTGTAGTTGAGGGCCATTAACCTCAGACAGTCATTAAGGCCCAGGAAATGTCCTATGTCTAGGTCGTTATTGTTATTATAAATTGAAAATGAAAAAAAGAAACAGGCATACAGATTATTTGAAGGGTGACTCCATTTCCAGTGGTCTGAGCAGGGAGTGTTCTGGGAGAATTTATTCCCCCATCCATTAGCTAACCCATCTCCCCGAACCCTCTTGTCATTTCGCCCTTCAACTGATGGGTCTTTGTGCTGGGCATCCCTGAATTCCCCGGGTGCTGGACTGGAGCGTACCGCTGCCCTCCTTGGAGTGACTGGTGAGCACACAGTCCTGCGGAATGACTTTACCGCGGCTCCAAATTGCATCCTGCATTACAGCTTGCTTGCTTCCCCAGGGACCCGCTGTTTTCTTCTCTATTTAGCTGCAATAAATTTCCCACAGCTAAATTTTAAGCTCTTGACTATTTTGTTTGTGCTTATTTCCCAGACCCTTAGGGGTGAAAGTGCACAGCACTGGCTTAGCAGTTGCGTTTTACCTCTAGTCAAGCGAGCTGTGACACCCCAATGTAGTTCCCGGTTCACTTCCCAGAAAGCACTGTAATTCGGATGGCTTTGGAGTTCCCCATGGGTCATACTCAGCGTTGAGTGCAATTAAGTTTCACCTGTTTACAGCTGTCTTGTATCTCTAAGAAACTAAGAACCATTCAAAATGCGCAAGGTCTTACTTGAAGGCATCTTATAGTTCTTTAGGACTTTGCAAGTGGTGAGATGGGAATCGCTCAGAAATAGATCATGCTGCACTTACCTTACTCATCAGCCACGGGAAACTTCAGCGTGGATTTTAAGAAATCCCAGTCGTCTGACTCCAGCATCATGTTGCCGCGGCTCTGTGAGGCTACTGTTTCACTGATTTAAGGGATACCTGAAATTTTGAGCAACATGTCAAATTAGCCAGAATTCATCATCTGTGCACACAAAATAAAGAAAAGATTAAAAAAAACAAGTCCTAAGCGTTTGCCTTGGTTGGCAACATGAGCATTGTAGAACAGTGTGCTGCAATGTAACACTAAGCTGCGATATTGTATGGGTTCCAGCACTGTGTCTATACTCAAAAGTCACCTCCTCTTGCTATAGAAAAGCCTGGAGTTCTTAGGATTCCTATGTTTCTTTGACTTAAGACATTGAAAAGTTCAGTGTAAACACAGCGCTGAATATCCAACCATTATTATTTAACATAATCTCAACTATTGAGTCTTCCAGACCATATTTAGCCTGGAAACTCAACATGCCCGAAGTGGTAAAATGAAATCATATTGAAGTATTATGATAATATCTTTTTCAAATTCCTGTTGGTGTAATCTATGTAATCCCTTTCCTTGGCAGGCTCTTCAGAGTAGTTCATGGTCTCTCTGAGAGAAGTCCTTTTATGTCACCATTTTGTTTTCACATTAATAAGTCTTTACTGAGCACCCCCTTTTTTTTTGTTCCAGTCTGCACTCTACCCTCCAGCCCTTGCCTTGTCTGTCATTCCTGATGAGCTGGACTAACCTTCATGCAAGCAGCAGTCTGGTCTTTGCATTTGGTAGCACATCTTAACATGGATGTCACCCGAGAGGCTGTGACATGATGTGGAGACACATGTTCTTCCCATCAGCTGTCCTTACCTGTTTTCTTTTTAATAATCTTTCACACTGAGTTCATTTCCTTAGGGTGCCTACTGGTTTCCCAATTCGCTTTAATTTACTTCTTGTCTAGGACTCCTCTTTGTAGAATTTGGAATGAGTTATTATAGGTATGGATTAGGACATGTTATAAATGATTGTGACCTATTGGTCAACCCCTGGTGACATCATCTCCCACCAGGATAATTCTCTCCATGTGTCATATTGCGCAGGAATACCCAACACCATCTCTGAATGTTAATTTTAGCCACATTTCCACCACATCCAGTGTGCTCCTTGCTGAAGGTCCTGCAGTCATTTCTGGTGTTCTGCACAGAAGCGCCCGGTGTATATCGGCTCTGTCACTGAAAAGGTAGTGTAGGGGAACCTTTGAGGAACCTCAGGTCACTTCTTCAGATTATTTTATTGTGTCTCTATGGGGAGTCTCAAGAGGCATACGTATTCTGAACATATACTCACCATGTTATCCGGACAAGGGGGAGAAAGGGACAGCGTATCGAATAGTAGCAACATGTCCATCTTCATTCTCAAAAATATGGAGGGAGGGAAAAATACACCTAAGTATGTTTATCTAAGAGGTTCAATTCAGCTATACACGCTTAACCAGCATACAGAAATCTGTAGTTAAAGCCAGCTACAAATTCCAAAAAAAACAAAAAAAAAAAAAAAAAAAAAAAAAAAAAAAAAAAAAGAGGTTCAATTCAGTATAGGCTTCCAGCTACTATTGTAATACACTACAACACAATTAGATATCAAAGTACCTAATTATATACAGGTATTAGCAGGTATCTTAATAGTATGCTGCCTCAATTACAGAAAGTTCTAGTGACTTTCCAATATTATAAAAGTCTTATGTTGTTTCAAAAATCTTTTCCTCCCTTCTTCCACAAAGTATAGACTTCTCTATCCTCAATCTTCTTGCCAGTTTTTTTTTTTTTTTTCCCCCATGGAGGAGCAAGAGCAAATGCTTCACTGTGTGACTGCCTATGGTTAGGCTCAGCTTGCTGTTTGGTTCACCGAAGCTATCATGAATCTCCTCTGTGTAGCAGGCTTATACTTTTTGGCTTATTCCTGAGTAGGCTCTTCTGAAGTTCTTCCAAATCCTTTCCTTCCCATTATATACTTCCTCATGTGAAAAACAATCTTTATCTTTCCCATTCCGAAATTTTCTTTTGGGAGGTCAGCCTGCCTAACCTAGAGGTGTCAACTGGTCCTGAAACATCACTGGCCCGTATCATGTCACATAGTGGAGCCGGAAGCTGCCTTGCCACCTTTTCCCTGCCTTGTCACACCTATCAACTCTTTGTTTTTATGTCAAGTAGCCCTGTGTGCTGGCCAAATACACTGTCTGCTGGAGAACGAACTGCCCATCTTGCCATCTTAAAAATGAATCCATTCATTTAAAGCTCTCTTGTTGATTTTCAGTAGTAAGTTATCCTCCTGCCCAAGGAATGGCATCTCTTTAGTGTATCAGCCTCCTTGCTGTCCTCTCAGTTCTCTTCATGAAGTCTCAGAGAGAGGAGGTGGTGGCTACTAGTAAGGTGTGCGCCAAAGCAATCTCTCGGTAGGCCGTGCAGGGCCACCTTCTACAGCAGAATACTGGGGTGGCTCTCTTGGCATAGTGTAGTCCTTAGCTTTGATATTGAAAGTAATTCTGGGAAAACAAGAAAACCCTACTAAGTAACATTTTTTTTTTCAATCTAGAGGAAGAGAAGAATGTTTAATGAAATCTTATATCTTATCCTAAAAGAATAAAATCGGAGTCAGGAAAACAAAGTTGATAGCAGGGTCTAAATAGGGAACTAGTTGAGGGATGGGGAGAAGGTGAAGATTAGAGAAAAGGGTTAACCCACACTGAAGATGTGTGAATAAGTCACATGGAAACCCACTAATTTAAAGCTAATCAAACACATAATTTAAAAAAGACTTTGCCGGTTGTGGTGGCACACACCGTAGATTGTGAAAGGCAGAGCAGGAGATCTGAGTCGAGGCAGCTGACACACATTTGCCGGCGTGGTGGCACACGCCTTTAATCCCAGCACTCGGGAGGCAGAGGCAGGCGGATCTCTGTGAGTTCGAGGCCAGCCTGGTCTCCAAAGCGAGTTCCAGGAAAGGCACAAAGCTACACAGAGAAACCCTGTCTTGAAAAACAAAAAAAAAAAAAAAAAAAAAAGACTTGCTGGATGTGGTGGCACACACGTTTAATACCAGCACTTGGAAAGCCAAGAAGGGATCTCTGTGAATTCCAGGTGAGCCAGGGTTCACAATAATGTACTGTCTCAAAAACAAAACAAAACAATGAGAACAAAAGACTTTGAATGTCGGTGCTATCCATGGGACACAATGCCAACCTGAAGCCACCGGTTATTAAATGAATATCTCACTGCCAGATGTGGGATACTTTTCTAGAAGTTATTGGCTACGAAGGCCCCCGAGGCCCCCAAACTATACAGGTTAAGGCCAATGCCCCTGGATGCTTACCAGAGCAAGGTGGCAAGGCCCTCTTATTGAAGATACCACATACTTCAATTGGAGAATACAGAGGAACCATGGACTTGAGCTGGAAATTCACTCCTTACTGTAAGTTGCTGTGCAGGAAACTGAGCAGTGGTGATGGAGGAATCAGCAAAAGTCTTTTCTAGCATTGGACCTTATATGCTACAATACAAACCTGCCAGGAAAGAGGTTCTTACTGCTTCAACCGGGCCAAGGCTGTTACAGGGGTAACCAAATGATTTCTGATTGTATGTGAGGACTGCTCCACAGGACCGAGTTCTTGCCCAGTACTGTGGACTTGGAAAGGCTCAAGATTCAGGAGGTCATAGTGAATCTACTCCTTGCTTTGTTAAATGAGCATGTTCTCAAATTTCCTGCTGAATATTTGTGTTTATATTCACAGACTAGTTCAGTCCTTTGCCTTGATCAAAAACGGTTCTCTGTGCGGCAAACAGTGGTTAATGCAGAGACTCCTGGCTGATCGAAGTGCTGAGAACAAGTAACAGTTGAGTGGTAAGCCTTAGGCGGACCACCTATACCACCTCCCCACAGTCTCCGGGAACATTGTAGAAGAAGGGGTGAGAAGAATGGAAGAGCTGGATAATTGGGAGGACAATTGTGACTCGCTTCTGAGGGGGTTGACATGGCGGTGGCACCCATTAACTCACATCAGCTGCGGCTGCCTGCATAGAGCTTTGGAATGACTGAGCTAACAAACATTCACTCATAGATGGGAGTAGGGACTCATGGAATCCTGCTCAGTGAAAGTAATGGAAGTAGAGATTGCTGGGGTGGGGGGGGGGGAGGAAGTCATTGTCTTCGTGCTCCATGGGAAAGCTTCACACTCATGCCCACATGAGTCATTCCACTTAAACACAGTGGTTCCCAAAGCAGAAGCAAAGACAAAACAAAAAGATATAAAAGTAGGATGGAGATTGGTGGGAAGAAAGGTGTTGGGGTGAGTAGACGATGAGAGAGGGTAAAGTGGTGAGTGTGACCAGAACGTTTATACGCTTGCGTGAATGTCAAGTTTCTATTCTCATTCTTGAGAGTTAGACATGGTTCCTAGACACAAGAATTCACATTTTTATTATTGAATTGTATTGTTTTTCTAACAGGAAACAAAAGTACACCAACTTTCCCAATCCTGTCTTTAAAAATGCTTTACCAACTGAGCTATAACCTCAGTCTTTTAATGATAGTTCTGATTCTATTGCAATTTACAGACTCTTTTTTTTTTAAAGATCTATTTATTTATTATGTATACAGTGTTCTGTCTGCACATATCCCTGCAGGCCAGAAGAGGGCACCAGATCTCATTACAGATCGTTGTGAGCCACCATGTGGTTGCTGGGAATTGAACTCAGGACCTTTGGAAGAACAAGCAGTGCTCTTAACCTCTGAGCCATCTCTCCAGCCTGCAATGACAGACTCTTAGAAGGATGTCCCACATCAGTTTATCCATCAAAAGTTTACTGAACTCTTAGTGTGTACTGGGCTGTAACAAGCTTTATTGTTGGACTCTTTGGATTGCCAGTCCACAAATAATGACAAGGAGACTTATTATTAATTATAAAAGTTTGGCCTTAGCTTAGATTTGTTCCCAGTTAGCTCTTACAACTCGAATTAACCTGCTTCTATTAATCCACCTTCTATCATATGGCTCAGTTACCTCTCCTCTGTACTGTATTGTATTGACTTGTTTTGTGTCTTCCTGACATCTCCACCTTTCTTCTTCCCAGAGTTCTCTCCCCCCAGAAATCTTTCCTATTCTCTCCTGCCTATCTTCTGGCCATTCAGCTAAACCAATTACAGCAACACATCTTCACACAGTGTACACAAATATTCTGCAACACTGGGCCATATACTTGGCCCTGGGGATTATAGCAGAAATTAAATACCATTCCTTTCCTCAAGTTCACCGTCAAGTAATGTTTTACTTTCCCTGGCAAAGTTTAAACTTCCACTTTGACAATCTAAGGTCCTTGGCATCGAATGCCATTGTTTCATTTAGAGGTCAGAACGAATTGCCTTTCATATTTAGGTGGCCTATGGCATTCACAGTTCACTAGTCTGCTGGCTTTGCAGCAAGGCTAGGGAGAACCAGTTAAAGCTCTCTTTTACCTTTCCATCCCTCTTGCCATGTGTGACTACAATATTTCTTGCCCCATTTTGAGGACACAGCTTTGAGAGGCTGTCTTGGGAGCAGATACCTGCCCTTACCAGACACTGAGCCTGGTCGTGTCTAGATCTTAGATTTATAATGTCCAGAGAGACTTAACGTAAGAAATAACGTTCTATTGTTTATAAGGTACCCAGTTTCTGGTGTCTTCCTGTAGTTGAACATTTGACTGGATCCTTGAAATTTCCTTTCTTGCTGGGACCTGGTTGGGGTCTTTTTGCCAGATCTGACCAATCTGTCCTTGTGTGACCACAACCTGAACCTGACACTTTAGATGCTGCTGTTCTTGGTGGGCCTCAGTGGCCAGGGGATTTGCTTCCCGACTCACTGATCCTGTGAAGTGACAGGATCCTCTTGCTTTGATAGTAGTTTCTAGTTTATCACGGGAGGTTCATGTCAAGCCTGTGGTATCCTGTCATCTGAGCACCACTGAGAGGAGAGGCCGTTAGTTACCCTTCACAGGAAGGCCCAGACTTACTCATCTCAGGGAGGCTGCTTCCTGCCTGCACTTTCCCTGAACTCTGGCCAATGGGGACATCATCGTTTACAAATGGATTTACACTGGGTTGGCTAGAATTGTAAGTCTGATTTTAATCTCTTCTCCCTAAGGCCTTCTGCAAAATTCCAGGTGCTCCCTCTGAGTCCTCCCTCCTGGGTGCCCAGGGATTCCTCCTCAGTTGTGCTGATTGTTTGCTGTAGTTTTGTAAAAATAAATAAATAAATAAAAAAAAATAAATAAATAAATAAAAATTTGCCTTTATAGAGTTTGTCTTTCCAGCCTTTATTTATTTCCAGGCTTTCCCAGGAAGCCTTCCTGTGCTCGTTGATTTCAGGGTCACGTGGTTATAGACTGCTTAACACGTGGTCTCCTCGCACTGCAAGCCGCAGGCCACAGAGTCGTGCTCTGAGTGGCTGAGCTGTTGGGCCTTGGACTAACTATCCACCAGTCCTAGACTTCAGTCTCCTCCTTGGTGGGCTGAGGCTAAGCCTCACATTCTTTGTATCACAGTGGAATCTCTCTGGTGTTTCCATGCACAGCAAATCCTCAGGCAGGGAAGAGGAAGGTTGTGTCTGTCTTTGCACCAATGAGTGATTTCTTTTTATAAAATATTTCCCTCTGCACCAGGACAAAGTTACTTACAAAAGTTTAATCACAGCCGGTCTGTAGGCCAGTTAGTGTGTGTGTGTGTGTGTGTGTGTGTGTGTGTGTGTGTGTGTTATTTAATTTATAGGTGCAAGCATAAGTAAGAGTTAAAAGGGTATGTGCTCCCAACTTCTAAATTAGCAGCAGCAGCAGCAGAGATGAACTCAGTGTCATTAGAGACTTGGTCAAGGAGCAACTGCATTGCTTGCCTGACAGATATCAGAAGAATGAAGAGTATATTGGCAAAAGAATGTGGCTGCACACAAATTATGTTCTTTAAGGAAACATCTAGAATAACTGACATTTTTTTAAAGAATTTTTTAAATTCATTTTACATACCAACTGCAGATCCCCCTCTCCTGGCTCCTCCTGCTTCCCCCTCAGGTTCCCCCCATCCCCTCCTCCAAAAGGAGAGTCAGCAAAGCCTGGTACATTCAGAATAACTGACTTTTTAAAGGCATAATATTGAGCTGAATCTAAACAGACTTTTAAGAAATTCTCATTATGATTTAATCTCTCTTAGGTTTACTTTAACACTTTTCTTGATCCTCTTTCATCATAAACGTATAAATGAAAATTGATTCAGTAGTAGGAAATTTTTCCTTCAGAGAATTTGTTCCCCTGAAGTTTAGGAAGCATTACTGCTGGGTCCTAATTTGGTCTGTCCCTTGGTGTTTGGGGATCAGTCTCTCTAACACATGTGCTCCTCAATTCACTTAGATGGTTTTAAGTTCAAAAGTCAACCATGCATTTCTATGTGAAGAAATAATGCATCTGGGGTGGTCGTCCATGTCCACCAGTTTGCAGCTAAGTCTGGTGGCAAAGGCCTGTAGTAACCCCAGCTACTCAAGGCATCGACATTGGAAGATGGAGATTTGAATATCAGCATGCTTCACTAGATGCAGTCTGAGTGTCCTGAAGAGAGCTTGCCTCAGGAAGAAAAAGTTAGGGGAAAGAAAAGGGACTGGAAATACGGCTCAGTGGAGGAATGTTTTCATGAGGCCGTGGGTTCAATCTCCTGTAACGGGAAGACAGACACAGACAGACAGAAACACACACACAGACTCAGACATACACAGACACTCTAACACACACATACACACACACAGACAGACAGATACATACACACACTCAGACACACACAGACACTCAGACGTACACATACACACACACACACACATACACACACACACACACACACACACACACAGACCTACACACATGCATACAGGCACACAGAGAGAAACATGCAGACACAGACAAATACACATGGAGAAGCACATAGATACAGACATAGACACACAGACAAACACTAGACATACACATGCATGACATGCACAGAGAAACACACAGACAGATGCACATACACACTGCAACAGAAACACACAGACATAGGCACACGCAGACACACTAATAATAAAATTTAAAAGAAATGTTAAAATGGGAGAACGTTCTTCAAAACAAGGAGAAAATGTTGCTAAGCTGGTGTAAGCTCTCCTCTGCCCTGCTATCAGAGACAAGTGCATCGTCGTTTGTTTACCCCGAGTAATTCCAAAGAGACGTAGAGATGTGAAAGCAGCTGACACTGGTGGCCAGAAGTGCCACTGCATTGTCTGAAAGGCAGGTGAGGATACGAGCACCCTCCGTTCTTTGGGGGACAGTCCTGTCGAAGACATCGCCAGCGGTCTTTTTGGTTCAGAAAGCCATTGTCCGACCCAGGAGAGACTCCAAGCTGGCAGGGAGCCTTTCTATCTCGCACTTCCAGGGTGGAAAAGGGAAAGCCTTACACGTGACACATGCTGGGCTTCGGGATGAAAAATTTCCGTGAATCTGAGTGAAGATAAGCAAGAAGGGGACAGTGACCGATGCTCCGGTGGCGAGGGAGCGCTGGTGTTGGCTGCTGCCCATCCCTCTTATCTCACCTAATGGCCAGTGTCTGCCAATGTTTATTTGGCCACTGCCATTCACCAGCTGCTTCTCTACCATGTTGTTTTTCTTCCCAGATGGCAACACGATGTTCCACGATAAAACTGACACAAAAAACAATGCAAAATTTGTCTAAGAGAGGTTCAGCAAGCATGAGAAAAACATCTGATATCTCTCAGAGCCCGCCAAGTTCGCAGCTCACAGTGCCAGGGTAATTATGGGGTGATTTGAACAGAGGCTGTACGGGGAAGCCACTTCCAAATGAATCAGGTAGCTTCCAGAAGGGATGAACGTTGGGCTCCTGGTTCCTCTGGCACCCTGACAGAATCGATAAGTACTGGCCGAGGCTCCCAGAAGCCTCGTACATTACAGAACGCCTTGCTTTACTCCACGCTGCCTAATTAATGGCTCACTATTTTAAAAACTCTTTTTATTCAATTAGACTCTGCTTTCAATAAGATAAACACTCTTGCTACAAAAATCCTGCCCATCTCTCCAAAGCATCTGCTTTTCAGTTGCCCCCAGTCTCTCATTCTGTCCATCTTCATGTGCTTTAGTTTTTGAAAATGGACTGCTATTTGGGGACTGATAAAAAAAGAGGGGTCCCTCCCACCTTCTTGCTCTGGGTGCTGTTTTCCCTTAACCCCTGCATAAGAACAGCTGCAGAGACTAACACAACTGTTCTCACTGATTGCAAAGAGCCACAGATGTTTGAAATGGGGCATTGACTGAGTCTTATTCTTATCCATCACTTGGAGACCAAGTCTTGCCTCTTACGTGGGGCTGCAACCCTTCCAATCTCTGTCAGGCCAGAATCTCAGGAGAAATGTTAGCCGCCTTGCTCTCATTTAGCTCCTCATTTGCCTCAGAATTGGCTCCAAGGGATGACTGTATGTGTAGACTGAGTTTTCAGTTGCTTTGTTATAGAGTTGATCCTGTGAATATAAATAGCTTTATATGGGTCTACCTCCCATTTGAGAAATCTGCCCCAAGCTGGTTTTACTGTGCAATTAAGCTGTTGTTAGTGAAAAACAAAGAATAGAAGATTGCCAATCATCTTTGCTGACAAGTACTATTACAGCGAACAAATTAAACTTTGCTGACTTATAAGTGGAATAATGTGTAGGTAAATCTCAAAAGCAGATGTATTTTTTTTTTTTTTTTTTTTTGGTCTGGAGGGCATGAGAAACACCAACACATGCCCACTCATGGCCAAAGGCTGAGCAGCAAGGACTAAGGATTTCCTGAAAAGACCGGAGTTTAGCTGTACCACTAACCAACGTTGGATGTCTCGGCCTCCCATAATCTCAAGTTCCTTTATAGAAATGAAAAAGATGAATGATGGTTATGTAAAGTGTCATGAGAATCAAATCAGTACAAAGGTAGAAAAGTTCTGTAAATTTATGAACCGTGGCACAGCTATTAGGTATGAACGTGTTATCTAAGATGTTTAGTTGAATCTCACATTTTAAGATTATAACTTTCCTTCAGGAGATGTTCTGTTCTTTAATTTGATAGTTTGTTGCCATGGCCTCGGGAATCCAAGGAGGAGAGGACAATGCAGATTTTATGACTGTTGTGAATAACTGGCTTCTAAGGGCAGAGAAAGGCCCTGAATATATTAACGTTTGAGGGTCACACTCTAATGCAGTTTTGTAGGGAGCAAGGTCATTTGACACTGGAACCTTTCTGAAGGACAGAGTGTTGGGTGTCTTCCAAAGTAGCAAGAGTTGATCTTTTCTTTCTCACATTACTTGACCATTCTTGTAGAGGTGGAATTAATATAATGTGCATATTCTTGTTCATATTAATGTTGGTTCATAATGAAGAGTACAAGCTCAGGCTGAGGACTCTGAACATATTGGGAGGGAGGTTGAATTTATAATCTATGTTTGTTGAGCTTATCTTCATCTAAGGAGTGTGGTCCTCAGCTCTAGCTTGAGTCAAATGTATCATATTTGTGTACTTTGGTTTTGACTCCTCATGAGTACTGTAGCTTGCCTAATGAGTAGAACTCATATTCAAACACTGATTTCAGGGACTGGGGAATGACATGTAGTCTTCAAAATGTTTAAAGTTTCTCAGATGATTCTATGGGGCTCCTAAGTTGATAAATAGATATTCATAGGCAAGGAATAATAAATTGTCTCTCAATTCATATGTGGTTCTTAGATATTTTGCTATTGTTTTGCTTAAGCATGATTTTTTCATTATAGAAGAAAGTCACACATGAACACATCATATGCAACCCATAATCTCTACTTATTTATTATACTTTTATAGTAATTTAATATGTGTGTTTGTGTGTGTGTTTGCTTGTGTGTGTGTGTGTGTGTGTGTGTGTGAGAGAGAGAGAGAGAGAGAGAGAGAGAGAAAGAGAGAGAGAGAGAGAGAGAGAGAGAGAGAGAGAGAGAGAGAGGATGCACAAATGGAGCACTTGTAGATGTCAGTTTTCTCCATCTTGTAGGTCTCATGGATAAAACTCGGGTCATCAGGCTTATAATTTCTATACTAATTTAGTGTGTGTGTGTGTGTGTGTGTGTGTGTGTGTGTGTATGTATGTATGTATGTGTGTGTGTATTCACAAATGGAGCACAACTCGTAGATGTCACAGTGCACAGGTGTCATAGTTTCCTTTTGGTTGCTGTGATAAACACTGTAACCAAAAGCAACCTGGAGAGGAAAACATGTATTCCAGCTTATAGCTTATTGTTTGTCCATCATGAAACTAATTCATGGCAGGAACTTAAGACAGGAACCTGGAGGCAGGAACTGAAGCAGAGAACATGGAGGAGGGCTGCTTGTTGGCTTGCTCCCTATGATTTGCTCAGCCTGGTTTCATAAACACAGGATTACCTGTCCAGGGATGGCACCACCCACAGAGGGCTGGGCCCTCACACATCAATCATTAACCCTGAAAACGCTCTACAGATAGGTTAATGTGGCTAAGACTGTTATGATCAAGGGGAAAAAAAACCTCTGAATATAACATAAAATATTAAATTTCTAATTCAGAGACTCCCTCATTTTTAACATTTTAATCATTTAAAATAAATCACCTTCTCTAGTGAGAGTTCATTGTACGGCAGGCATGGCATCAGGGCAGGATAAAACCCTGAATTTCTCAATTCTCTTCCAACCTATTAGTTTAGTGGTCTGGGGTCTGCTGTAAGGATTAACAAGTGGACAGAGCACTAGGTGGAGGGAGGCCATGTAAAACGACAGAGTGAAGAGCAGGATGGTTACCCCTCTGTCTTTATTACTAGTTACCAAAATAACTTGAGCCCTCTGTTGTTGAATTATCCCCTTGCAAAGGAGATGTATCAGCCAAGAGGAATATCACTGCATCAGGCATGGACTTGTCACAGGGCTAAGAGTGGCCATGCAAATGTGACTAGTTGCCCTACTTTTTCATATAAAAACTTGAAAGGTTCATATGGTACTCAGGGGATAGCTTTGTACAAACACACAATACAGATGGTATGTTTCACATTACATGAGCATTTGGATGCAGCCTATTCCAGAGAGGTAGAGCAGGGCCAGATTACCCACTTCACTCAACAGCTTAGTTTAGAAGCCAGGGGTAAAGCTTCAAACCTGTCTAGAAGAGAGTGACCTCTAATGTCTGTCCAATGGGAAGCATTTGTTTTGTGACGGGCACTCAAGTTACTTCTCCTCTCACCCTTAATTCCACTTCCTTCCCTTACTAGCCTGATCCTCCATCTTTCCTCAAGCCAAGTTGTTGTCAGAAGTTTTCCTTCCATCCTACTTGATACTTGTTTTATTCTAGTGTTTTCAAGCTCTGTCTTTGTCTAGCTCTGTAGTTCATGTTGGTTGGAACATGCTGGGTTGACAGCACACCTACTGAGGAGCATCCTAAAGACACTGTTCTAGGAAAGTAGGAGAACCATGGGCAGTTCTCCTTTAAGGCAGCATTTCCCTTCCTGTCTCTCTCTGACTTTCCTCCCAGTTATTTAATTAATCTAGATCTCATTCTAGCTGTAAGTTATTACATTTTATTTGTGTGTGTGTGTGTGTGTGTGTGTGTGTGTACCCACTCCAAGTGCATATATGGAGAACAAAGGACAAGTTCTAGGAATTGGGCCTCATGTGGATCTTGGGGATCATATTCAGGTGTCTCAATCCACTGAATCACCTTACCGCACTCACTCCGTAATTTTTGGCATTACTAAACCACCGTGTGTAACCTTTTATGTGTGTGCCATGGACTCAGTAGATAGTCCAGAGAGAGCAATCCAAACAATAGCAAGGCAGCACCTCTCTGAAATCTTAAGACAACCACATAAGCAGCTTAGCTTAGGCTTTCTATATGCCATTAAAGGATGCACACATATTTGATCCATTTTTTTTCTTTATCATTTAGTTCTCTAATAGTTTCCTTCCATGTAATGTGGTCTATAAACAACTTTTTACTCTGACAATCCCACATGTGATCTTAAAATGTATAATAATCGACTTTGTTTCCCTCCTTAAAAGTTTGGCATCATACAGATTATGTACACAGCATCAATGACCCCAGAGGGAACTGTAGACATTTTTTTCCTTAAAAAGGAAGTATATATTATTATTGTTCATATTATGGAAGACCTGTGCATCTATACTGTAAAACTACATCAAAAGACTTTTAAGATATGAGCATGGATGGAGAAGAAAATTACATCTTTTCACTAATCTCTCACTAAAATGTAAGGTTTCTTTCAGTTAGGAATGAGAAAAAAAACTGTGTTAGTTTTAACAGTATATGTGAATTTTTCACCAATAGAAATCACAGTTATTTATTTATTTTTTATTTTTTGTAGCCTATTATCATTGCAAATCTCTCAAAAGTTCACTTAGGTTCATTGTGATTTTGAAGTTATGGTAGTTGTTAAATCTGTCATCACATTCTGATTCATAACAAATTTAAGAAGGCTATATGGTAGCACATTGTAATTTTAAGTTTAAAAATATTTAATATATTTAAATATAACTGGTTGCTTCATAATTCCCCATATTTTACTACCTGTATCCGAACACTAATAATCTCAGGAAGGAACCACAGCCTCACTGGGCTGCCTGAGACATCTCTGGCACATAGTTAGGAGGGTTTGATTAGGTAATGCTTGAAGTTACAGCTGGAATAATATCCAGATTATAATATTATGATAATATACCAACTGATGCATAGATAGGGCAGCTATTACCTGAGAATAACATCCTCCCTCACTTCTCCTGTTTTCTTGAAAAAGAGATTGATCCAGCAACAGAGGAGACCCCAAGTGACTGACAGTTACTTCTAAGCACAGGGCTGGGCCTCTTTTTCACAAAGCTCCCTTTTCTGCTTAACTAAACAGCCGTGCATGTGCTAAGTGCTTCAGCACAGAGAGAAAATGTATAAACCTCGAGCAATCTTAGAACTGTTAATAAATATATTGTAATTAATCACATATTTCCTTTATTGAATATGCATTTGGGGAACAGGCTAACACATAGTTTTTGCAGGAGAGATTTATCTGTTGTCTCCTACTTTGAATATGTCCCTAAACAACTGTGTTTTGTAATTATGTATGTTCTCTGTCTCTCTGTGTGTGTGTCTCCAAACATATATATGCATACAAGTCTGTATTTATGCACACATACATGACATATGTAGACATTAAAGTTTAATATATTATGCATTCAAAAGTTACTTTTAATAATATTATACTTTAGAGATAAATCTTTCACCAGAAATTTCTTATCACCTTAAAGAAAGTATTCTTCTTTAACGAATGGGGCTCTTATCTTTTGTCACTTAAAAAATAAAATTATGAAATTTAAAAACTTTTCATTGAGCAATTACTTTTGCTCCATCAGATAATATCAGCTTGTTACATTATAGTGTAGTCATCATCTTGAAATGTTATTCTAAAGAAGAGGAAAAATTTGCAAGTTTTGAAATCTCATTAAAATATTTATTTTATATCTATGCACGTGTTTTTAAGTTTTCTCTGCTGACCTTTTATTTTTGATCATTTCCAGAGTTTCTGCTTCAAAGAAATGTTCCAATATTAACATCTTCATAAAGCCTTCTTAGACCAGGGCAACAGGAATACTTATACCATTACATATTTCTTTTAGCAGTCAAAAGATTTATTTTTTTGATCTTTACAGATAGTGAGTAGATATGAGTGTGTCATCCACAATCTTACTGAAATAGGTTTAATTTCACACATTTATATTGGGGTGTCTTTAGTTGGGTCATCTACTCTATGTAGATGCCAATGACTCTGTTCCATGACTTGAGTCTCGCTGCTTAAGGATGATAGTGATTAGAATGTGAAGTGTCTCATACTGGCTGATGCATCTAAACACTCATTTCCTGATAGTTGGCATTATTATAGGTTGCTACAAAAATGTCAGAGGAAGGACAGATGCTAGAGGGAGGCCTTTTAAGGTACAGCCCAGCCCTGGCTCTACTCTAGTTCTGTCTGCCTCTGGGTCTGTCACCAAGAGAAAAGATAGCAGGAGCAAGATCCTGTTGCCATGTGCAGGGGGTGCTGTGCTTGGCTTCTCAGACATGATGGACTGAAATGGTCTGAGAAGATCAGCCCCTTCCCCCAAAAAAACCTTCTTCCCTTAGCTTTGTTCTGTCCTAGTGGCAAGAGAAGTAGCTGGTTAGAAGTGATATTGTTGCTGTGGTAACTTTACCATGTTGTTGGCTCACTGGCCTCTGCAGCCACTTTGTAGGAAGAATACAGGAAAGTTTAGATATTATTGCCTAGAAAAGCCCATATACTGTGAGCTGAGGTTAATGGGTCATTTTGGTAGAAATTTGAGAGACCAGAATGATGAGAGGAACGTGGACAATGAAGGCCTGGATCATGAAGTTTCAGATGGGAGAAAAGGAATGGTATTAGAAGCCATTCATGTTATGTTCTGGTAAAAAAAAAAATACTGCTGCATTTTTTTCTCATGTTCTGAAAATCTGAGTGAGGCTGGATTCAAAAGTAACAGTCTAATTTATTTGGCACAGGACATTTTAAGACAGCATATTGAATTCAGACTGTGGAATGGTTATTATTCACTACTTTTAGCCAGATTTCTACTAAGAAGGTAAAACAGGAAGATAGGACAAATGTATATGTCATCAAGGGAAGGAGCATTAACTCATTAAAGTGTGGACAAGGCAGATGTGCTACTTCAGGGACAGTGGCATTGGCATTGGGATGATAAGAAATGGGCCTTGAAGGTCAGACACACACATGGAAATCTCTTCAAATTTCAATTCCTTTGAAAAAAAATTTCTTTTAAAAGAGAGTGCCTAAGATCATAAAGTATTATGGATTCTCTGCTCCAACAGGGCTGCCCGGGAAGCTAGACACTCAGACAACACTGTTGTCACACCCAAGGGGGCCAGCCTCATCTTGAGCTGGCAGAAAAAAGTCTGGTGCTATTCACACGGTATTGACATTGCAGCTATGGCGAGTGCTAGAATCATGGGTTCATGGAGGCATATGCTAAGGTTCCAGGAATAAACAAAGAATTCTTGTGTAGCTAATGCATAGCATAGCCAGGTTCTTTGTATAGAGCTTTGGGGGATATTCCTTGCAAATCTGTGAAGATGGAGACCAAGTTGCAGTGATGACCTCAGGTTGTTGGAGCTACACAGAGCCTGAAACATCCACCATGCAAAGCAGCAACTCAAGAGAGGCCATATTTGCTGTATATGGCAGGGCCTTAGGTAGGGCCGACCAATCCCATTGTCACCCATATGATGTCACCATATGTTTGGGGTTCTGGATAAGGAGATGCAGAACTCAGTGTTTGCCCTGCCAGATTTTGGTCTTGTTTTGGTCTGCCCTTTCCTCTTGACCCTCTGACTCCACTCTTCTAAAGCCATTGTATATTGGAGATGTATGTATGTATGTATGTATGTATGTATGTATGTTTTTATATTTTACAGGAGCTCCCACTTAAGAGCTTGCCTCTAGTCTCAGCAAAAACTACTTTTTAGTATTACTATGGCCGAGGACTTTTGAAGTTGCATAGAATGAATTTTGCATCACAAGATTGACCTGAGTCCATGAAGGCAGAGGCAAAATGTTATGATTTGAATGTCCTGTACAGGCTCATGTGTTTGAATATTTCTTATTTTTTTAATTTGGAAATATTTTTTAAATTTATTATTTTATTTTAAATGTATTTATTTGTTTTACATCCCAACTGAAGTTTCCCCTTTCTCCTCTCCTCCCAGTCCCTCCACCCACATCCCCTCTGCAACTCCCTCCATCTGTTTTTATTCAGAAAAGGGCAGGCCTCCCATGGATAGCAACAAAACATGGTGTACCAAGTTGCAGAAAGACTAAGTACTTCCCCTTATATTAAGGCTGGCAAGGCAACCCAGTATGAGGAGTAGGGTCCCAAAAGTCAGGAAAGGAGTTAGAGACAGCCTCTGCTCCAACTGTTAGGAGTCCCATGAGAAGAGCAAGCAACATATAGAGGGCCTAGATCAATCCCATGCAGGCTCCCTGGTTGTCAGTTCAGTCTCTGTGAGCTCCTATAATCTCAGGTTAGTTGATTCTGTGGGTTTTCCTGTGCTGTTCTTGACCCCTCTGACTCCTACAATCCCTCCTCCCTCTGTCCATCAGGATTCTCCAAGCTTGGTCTCATGTTTGGCTGAGGGTCTTTGCATCTGTTTCTATCAGTTGCTGGATGAAGCCTCTCTGTTGACAATTGGGTTAGTCACCAATGTATAATCTATACAATTGGGTTATAGCCAATCTATAGCAGAATATTATTAGACATCATTACATCGACATTTTCTTTACTCCAGTTGTGTTTGGTTCTATCCTAGGTCTCTGGGTCATCCAGCCTCTGGGTTCTGGTGCTCCAGGCAGTGTCAGGGGTGGGCTCACTCTTATGGCATCGGTCTGAGGCTGGACCAGTCATTGGTCGGTCACACCCACAATCTCTGCACCACCTTACCCCAGCACATCCATAGGTGGGGCAGACTGTAGGTTGAAGGTTATGTGGTAGGGTGAGTGTCTCAATTCCTCCACTGGAAGTCTTACCTCATCACAGGAGATAGTCAGTGCAGGGTACATATCCTCTATTGCTAGGAGCCTTAGCTGGGGTCATTCTTATAGATTTCCATGAGTTTCCCTTGCACCAGGTTTCTACCTGACTCAGAATCTCCGCCCCTCCTCGCCTTTCTGATCATCTTAGCCATTAAAGGCTAGACTCACAACCAAAAATATAAGTTTTTGACTACTTCTAATTGGTGGCACTGCTTTGGGAGGGTGGAAAATCTTTAAGAAGTAGGTTCTGGACAGGTGTTTGATGGTTTAGCCCAGGCTTACTTCTGGTCTAGCTTTCTCTGCTTCCTGTTCAGCCACCAAGTGAGAAACACTGCCTCGGGCTCCACCAAAGCAGACTGCTCCACCATTTGCCTTCCCTTCACCATGATGGACTGAAATCCCCTGAAACCATGAGCTGAAAACAAGTCCTTCCTTTCTCAAGTGACTCCTCTCAGGGACTTTTGTCACAGCTGTGAGAAAAGTAACAACACAAGGTCCATACTTTTTAGCCCCACCCATTGCTTTGGCAGTTTTGTTTTGAGTTCAGTAGTGAGCAGGGTGTCCTCGATATGACAAGTGTTCAGTAAATGCCAACTCATGGCAGAGAGTGACATTGTCAGATCCAACCACACCTATCTTCAGCATTCTTTAGGAATCACTGCCAATAAAACTTAGTTTGGTCATCTGGGTAGCTCTAACGGGCTGGTAGCATGCTCCCCTCCACTCTTTACAATTTCAGAAATTCTCAGTAAAGACACACTATAGCATCTGAAGAATGTGTCATTGCCTAAGAAACTTCACTGTGAATTTTCAGGCAAGCATCTGTACTTGCACCACATCAGCATCTATATTAACTGGAAGGGTGAAGCTGATAGTAAGGCACCAAAATATTAATTTAGGATACTGCTCAGGATATGTTAAAATGGCTCAACGCTGCCTCTCAAAGGCAGCAGTTACGTGACAATTTAGGATTTGCTTTTGTCTTAGCGTCTTTTGAATTTGTTACCTGAACAGAACTGCATAGCTCTTTGATGAGGTAGAAGACTGAGAGTCTCAACTAAATTTATACTGCTAATTATTAATTTATTAAATGGAAACATAGCTGTCCCAGTTTGTTTTTGTCAACTTGACACAAGTTAGGGTCATCTGGGAAAAAGAGCCTCAGCTGAGAGAAGGCCACCATCAGATTGGCCTGGGAACAAGTTTGTGGGGAAGTTTCTTGATCAATGATTGATGTGGGATGGTCCTGCCCACTGTGGATGGTGCCATCCTTGAGTAGGTGGTCCCAGGTTGTTTAACAAGAAGGCTAAACAAGCCACAGAGTGAGAGCCAGTGTTCAGCACTCCTCCATGGCTTCTGCTTCAGTTCCCACCCCCAGTTCCTGCCCTGGCTCCCCTTCATGATGCACTATAATATGTAATATATATTAAATCCTCTCCTTCCCAAGTTGCTTTTGGTCATTGTGTTTATCACAGCAATAGAAACCTGATTAAGACACTAGCAAAAGGAGTATTAAGCTCTGACATTGATTTTTGAAAAGCACATGTTACCCTATCGGATTCTTATTGCCGTTCTTAAATTCCAGAGGTCCTACCAAAGAAGCTTGAAAATTTTACCAGCAAATTAGAACAAAATAGATTGAAAGAAGAAAAATAACGCCCAAGATGACCCAAGAGGACATACAGTCCAAATGGCTTCTACCACATCCCATGCTCTTTTGGTCCCTGTAGAACCCTAGCTACAAGGAAAGCCCTGTGAGGTTCTGAGGTTACAAAGATGGACAATGCAGAGTCCATGCCTCCAGGACTTAACAAGGAGTTCAAGAATAGCTAACCATAACACAGGACAGAATGAAATAAATGCTAAATGCAGAGAGAAGAGAACAATAACCATTGGCCACAACCTGCCCTTGGAGGCAGCTCATAAGACAGAACTCTATGTGCTTTCTGACAAAGTGCTATTAAAACCCAGCGTTCAGCTTGAGAGGGTTAAGAATGGGCCTTGTTTGCCAACCAGGCTTGAGAGATGTATAATGAAACTCATTTAATGAGGCTTTCTGAAAGCAGAAGTGCTTTGACTAGAGGCAACTTCCATTTGTCTAGTCATCATTGTGGTTTGCTCATAAGTAAAGGGCTTTGTTGTAAACACATTCTTTTTCCAGAGGGCTCCTCTGACAATAGAAGGAGCTCGCAGTTTTCTTTGCTGGCCAAAAGAGGGCGCTTGGAGCTTTCTGATTGCTGTTGTAGGGCACTGGAGAAGGCTTTTGGCTAGATTGTCCAGGTCCTTTCCTACTTCCAGAGAATAGATGCAATTAAACAAGGCTTGGCCCCTGGAGGGTGTGGAAATCTTCTTCTTTGGTCTTTTTCTAACTGAAGATTGGTGTTCACATTTGTATGTGTGGACCTAATATTAGCAAATTCTTATTTTTGTTTCCTGTGGATTTGCTGAGAAGCATTATTTTAATGTTAAGAGGAGCTGCAGTTTTGACAGACACAGAACACAGCAGATAAAAGACTGATGATATTTATGCTCACTCTGAGAAATGCACCCTCATGAACCTCTTTGCCAGGACTCTGCCCAAGTGTGATTTGTTTGGATATTTGACTGAGAGGCCTCCCTCATGCCTTTTGGTCCCATCAGCTTCCTCCCCTGTCTCTTGGTTGAGAATGCTGTATTGTTTTGAGGTCTGTGGACTGTGGCAGCTTGTTTAAAGTTCCAAAGATGGGGCCATTAAGCTTTAAAGTAACATCCTGAGGATTGGTTTGTGAGACCTGTATAAACATGACTGACCAACACCTCACAATTGCAAGGATTAGTCTTATGTTTTTTGTTTTGCCTGTGAGGGCAATCCTGCCTAGGGGCCAGGATGGACTAAGAGAGAGAGAGAGAGATCTTGAGGTAGGATCAAGGACTCTCTAAGAATTGCCACTAATCCTGTAAAAACAAAACAATGAACTGGCCAGTCTGGATGTAAACTGGGATGTGGGAGTTTTAACCTACAACCAAAATGTACTGAGTTGCACCATAATCTTTGAATCCTACTTTTCTGCATTTTAGTCATCTTCCAGTTACATATATAAATAGAACTAGTCTTTTAGCCTTTACTTCCAGGATTCATTTTCAGAGAGGGATTATGGTGAGCTGGGGTGAGCAGACATGTTATTTTGTCTTATTCATCTTTGTCCCCCATGCCAAGCACAGTCTCTGTTACACAGCTATAGTCCATCAAATATTTGTTGAATGAATGAAAGGAATAAAAATTGAGCAATGCTTCTTGAAAAGAAAGAGCCTTTAGTAGTTGGTACTTTATTGTCTCAACATTTCTAATAGTATTGATAATGATGCCTGACATATATAGGATGCTTAAGAAACTTCATACTTATTCTCATACTTTTATCCTCAGATCTGTGACTGAGGAAACTGGAGTTCAGAAATCTGAAATAGACATAACAGAGTAACCCTATAATTTGATCCTCAGTGTGGATGGTTTTTGAGAGTAAATGAGAATGTCATTTGGCATGCCAGATCAACAGCATATAAGACTCTGCTGGAAAAGCCTGTATGGTTATGCCGTGAATAACTGACAAAGGGCATCTGCTTCTTCTGACTCTATGTTCATTGTGCTGCAGCATCTCACGCAATACAGAGTCTGTTTCTCCCACTGTTAGAAACAATGTCTCCAAGAAGACATTGCAATTCTCAGCTTACACATAGTAACTTGGGAGCATCCAATTCCATAAAGACAAATGTTACTAGAGAGTAGGCCACAGAGTAACCTCAACACATTAATTATGGGTGATTTTAATACTCCACTTCCCCAATGGGTATGTCACCTAGACAAAAGCAAAACAAAAACAAAAACAGAAAACATAAGTTCCCCCCCAAACCTCAAAACAAAACAAAACATAAATATCAGAATGAAAAGGCCCTGACAAATATCTATAGAATATTCCACTCTCAAATTACAGAAATATACATTCTTTTTAGTCTCCCACAAAAGTGTATCTAAAATAGGCCACATACTAGGACACAAAGCAAACCTCAACAAATTCAGGAAAACTGAAATTACTGCATGTATTCTTCCTGACCACAATAGACTGAAGCTTGGAACCACAGAAAAAGAAATGCCATAATATAAACAAACTCATCAAGATCAAACAAAACACTATTGAATGAAAATGGCTAATTGAAGACATCCAGAAGGAAATAAAAACAATTCCTGGAATTAAATGAAAAGGAAGACACAACATACACAAACCTCTGAGCGACAATGAAAGCAATCCCAAGAGGTATACCTCTAAGTGCTTACACTAAATAATGAGAAAGACCACAAACAAACAACTTAATGGTGTCACCCAAGATTTTGGAAAAACAAGAACAAATCCCAGAGTAGCAAATGGGAATAAATAATCAAAACCAAATCAGAACTTAATGAAATGGAAACAAACAAAAAGTAATGCAGAGAATCAATGAACAGAAGAGCTGGTTCTTTGAAAAGATGAACAGTTTCCTGGGTGTAGTTCTACCTTTCCAATGGTGCCAGGCCAATCTGCTGATCAAGGAACCACTCCATGGAAGGTGAGCTCACCTTACACCATGCTAATGAAATAGATGGAACAGTTAATTATTCACAAGAGGGGCCTAATTTAGAATTGTTGAGTCAATTTACAGATTTAATGCAATCCCAATCAAAAGTTCCATGCCATTCTTTATAGAAATACAAGAAACAAAGAAATACAAGAAACAATCTTAAAGTTTTATGGAAACACAATAGACACTGTGTAGTCAAGGGAAATCCTGAGCAAAAGGAACAATGCTGGAAGCATTACCACACCCGATCTGAAGATACACTATAGAGCCATAGTAATAAAAACAGCATGGTACTGGCACAAAAGAAGACATATGGATCAATAGAACATAACAGAAGAACCATATTTAAATCCATGTAATCACAGTCGCTTGATTTTTGACAAAGATGCCAAAAACACACATTGAAGGAGATGATATCTTGAAAAAAACAAAATGGTGCTGGAAAAACCGGATGTCTACACATAAAACAATAAACCTAGATCCTTCTCTAGACACTAGTCAACTCCAAATGTATTGAAGACCTCAATGTAAAGTTTGAACTCTGAGATGGCTAGGAGAAACAGAGTATGCTTCGAGACATAGTAGGTTAGGCCTTCCTGTGTAGAGACTTGGTCTCTCAAGGTTATCTGTGACCTTGGAAACCAAACATTTCTGTATAGCAAAGGAAACAGTAACTCAAGTGAAGAGGCAACCTCCAGAATGGCAGTAAGTCTTTACCAGCTTTAACATTTAATAGAGGATTAACTTCTTAGAATGTACATGGGACTAAAAACAAAGTATAAAGACAAAAAATAACCCCAATTAAAATGAACTATTGGATAAAATTGAGACTTCTTGAAAGAAGAAATACAAATGACTAGCAAACACTGAAAAAAAGTGTCCAGCATTTATGAATGATGGCTATGCCATCAGGCAAAGGTGAATTAAAAGTACTTTCAGCTTTCTATCTTACACCAACTATCATCAAGAAATAAGAAGACAACAAATGCTCTTGAGGATGTGGGCATAGAGCACCCTGATTCACCATTGGTGGGAGTGTAAACTGATGCAGCCTCTAAGGAAATCAGTGTGGAGGTTCCTAATTTTTTTTTTCTCAGAATAGAACCACCATATGAACCAGCTATACCACCTGTCTCAGCTACGTTTCTAATGCTGTGACAAAACACCACAGCCAAGGCGACTTATGAAAGAAAGTGGTTGACTTGGGGCTAACAGTTTCAGCATGGTCCATGACCATCATCATCATCACGGTGGGGAGTGTGGCAGCAGGCAGGCATGGGGATGGAGAAGTAGCTGAGAGCTTATTCTTAATTTATAAGCACAAGAAAGAGAGACCTGATTGGGAATGGAAGGGCTTTTGAGATCTCCATGTCACCCTAGTGACACACTTCTAATCCTTCCCAACAATTCCATCAACAGGGATCACATATTGAAATAGATGAGCCTATAGGGGTCATTCTCATTCAAACTATCACACTGCTCCTGGCATATACCCAAAGGACTCCATATCCTACCACAAAGATACTTATTTATCTATGTTCACTACTACTCTATTCACAACACCTAGAATGGAATCATCCTAGATGTCCATCAACTAATGAATGATGATGAAAATGTAGTTCCTATACATAATGGGATTTTATTCAGCTATGAAGAAAAACAAAATGCATAATTTTGGAATTAAATGGATGGAACTGGAGAAAATTATACAGAATGAGGTAACCGAGGCTCAGAAACAAATGCCATATGTTCTATCTCATCTGTGGATCCTCGTTAAACTTTGAGGACTGTGCATTTAACTTATAGAACCTGTAGAATTGGGGAAAGCAGAAAAGATCCATTGGTATGGGGAATGCCTGAAGGGAGACAGGGTGGTAGAACCTGGGCGATTTAAAAGAGTATGTGTGTGTGTGTGTGTGTGTGTGTGTGTGTGTGTGTGTGTGTGTAACTGAGATAGAAAGGTTCAAGCAATGATGGGGGGGCAGTAGGTTGGAGGGACGAGAGGACAGTGGGGAGGGTTCACTAAACAGAGGGGGTCTGAAAGAGCCACATGGATATATATATTACTCTGGACACCAATTAAAAATATAAGTTAAAGGGCTGTAGTGGCGACTCAGCAGTTAAGAGCATGTATTGCTTTTGCAGAGAATCTCAACTAAGTTCCTAGAACACCTGTCAAGTGGCTTACAACTGCCTAGAAGTCTAGCTCCAGGGAATCTGATGCCTTCTTTTGGACTCCATGGGCACCTATGCTCACATACACACATTTCCACACACAGCCACACATGCACACCATTAAAAATAAAAGTAAATCTTACAAAAATTAAAATATAAATTAAAAAAGACAAAGAGTTAGAAGAGAGATATCCTTCAGGGCTGGATAATTCTGCCCTCTAAAAGCTGTGAGTTATTAAACAAAAGTCCCAATGCCAGGTGTGGGTCCTCTGTAGGAGATGTTGCTCAGAGAAGTTCCAAAGGCCTCCAAAACCACAGCACTCTAGTCATTCGTCTTGGTTACCTCCTAGAACTAACTGATAAACCCCAACCCCACATGCTTTTGTTACAAGCTATAGAGAAATCAAGCTGGAACTGGCTGGAAGCGTCTTGCCAGCTGGCTGGTTTTCACAGTGCTGGAAGGTGCTAGGCAGGCGATTGGGGAGGAAAAGGCATCAGCACACTTACCTGGCCGTGAACCCTACGATCTACAGTATCAATCTGCACCCACTGCTGTCAATAATGGAAGGACTTTTACGATGGTAACCAATCATCCTCTGATTGGCTTTCAGCCTTCTCTACAGGTGGGAAATCATACCTGCTATAGCAAATCTAGCCAAAACTCATGGCAGGAGGTCTTAGGCCTACAGGCAAATTTCCTACAGACATTGAGCTAAAGAGACACGGTACCAAACTGCCTTTGAATATTTATGTTTATACTCATAAACAAATGTTACAACATTCAGCCTTTACCAGAGAAGCTTTCCTTTGCAATGAACTGGGTAAATGCAGGGACGTGTGGCTTCCCCAAAGGCTGAAAATAAGTGACAGCCATGTGCTCAGCTCTAAAAGGATATCATATTACCCCCTCTAAGGCTTAGGGAACATTGTGGAAGAGGGGGCAGAAAGAATACAAGAGTTGAAACTAGGGAGAAGGACGTTGAAGTGCTGTCTTCTGGTAAGGCACAGCACTGCAATGACTTCTGGGTAAGACACAACAACCACTGTAATGACCTCGCAGCAGCTGCAGTTACCTGCACAACTGCCCCTGTCACTAGTCAGTCATAGATCAGGGAGAGATTCAGAGGGACACACTCCACCCTGACTGTCTATGTGATAATGGTGGGTTCCAAGAGAGAGGCAGTCATTGTCATCACTGTGTTCCCACAGGTGAGCCTAGCAGGCTTGGTAAATCATTTGAAACTCATGGTCACACAGATGGTCCCAATTAAACTCAATGGACCACAAGACAGAACAAAAGAAAATGAATGTAAGAAAGGGACTGGTGAGGAGGAGGTAGGGATGTCGTGGGGGTGGGGCTATCAGGGGTAGGAGGGAGTATGAGAGGGTGCAGGTAGAAGTAACCAGAATCCATTATGCACACGTTGTCAAATAAGATTAATAAAAGTTATGTAAAAATAGATTGTGACTAAACACTGGAAGATTCCCATCTCACTGAGACATCAGTGCTATTTGGCATGCCTTTTCTTCAATCAATATTTTCTTATCACACACTAGGTGGGAATCATCATGTTGAAATACTAACTCTGTCTTGAAGGAAATGACAATACAAGCTACAGGAGCCTGTGTGCTAACAACTTCACACTATAGAAGTCTTCCCATTGACTTTCCAGATAGCTTGATTTCTGTTATATTACCAAAAATATTCACTTAAAATTTACATTACATTTTCTGAGGATAAAGGATGCTGTTTTATTAATATTGTCATATTAATGTGTATATCTATTTTTTTCTTTAAAAATTTCAATTTATGTACAATCCATCCCGAGACCTGGGGAAGATGTAGTTGGCCTTTTGCCTAATGCCTGAATCTTATAGCTTTTTGGAAGCATCAGTTTCTGGGTTTGGGAGCCCTCTGTGGTCCCTGGATGACTTTATTTGTTGGCTAGAAACAGTACATCTGAAGCCACCTAATGGGTGTCTATGAGGCTTACTAGAGATTGTATACTTCTGCATGCTCGTACACTGACTTAAGAAACCACCACCAGCTAGTCACTGCTTGGTGGAGAAAGGAGAACATGACTTAGGCAGTCTCTTTCATTTTGTCTCTTCTCCTAGGTAGCTTCCGTTGTCAGTTAGATGGCCCAGACTTATTGGAGTCTCAGTTGGGAGATTGCCTGTCTGTGGTTGTCTAGGAGATCTAGCTGAACAAAAATTAGAGAGTGTACTAGTAAGCAGTGTTCCCTCATGGTTTCTGCTATAAGCTCCTGCCTTGGTTTCCATTTCTGATGGACTGTAAGATGAAATAAACCCTTTCCTCTGCAAGTTACTTTGGGTCATGATGCTTATCACAGCGAAAGAAGGCAAACCAGGACAGCCTCCACTGCTTGTGGTCCTCTCATGTATACCACCTAGCAAGGAGAAAGCGTCCAGGGTCCAGCCCAGTGTCACAGAACCGAGCGTAGTCTGCACAGTTGCTTATGTTGGGGTTACATCCAACAAACCAACCTGGCACAAAGTCAAGAGTATCCTAAGTTGAAAATGCCTTAATTCAATGAACCTACCTGAACACAGCTTAGCAACACAGAACTCTGTTGAGAAGTTGTTTATCTTATGATTGCTTGCTTGACTGGAAGCTGCAGTGTGCAGCTCTACCTCAGAGAGAGGGCCAGTGTGGTGATATTTTACTTGTGCTGAAATGTGGTGATAGATGAAGCCACCAGCCAAGAAAATGGACAGCTGAATTCCAAAACACCAGCAATTTCCAGAAATTAAAATCCTGAATCATGACAGGACACTGGAGGAATTCAGGTTATCTGGTCCATGAAATACTTGCACCAAATGTGGGGTCGAGCTGTAGGCCTTGTGCACATCCTGCTTCACAAATGAGTCTGTCAGATATGCCAAGCCTATAGGCTGAAGAGATGCTCCAATGTTTCGAGAAACCTTGGTGACTGTCCAGGCAGCTAACTTGTTTTGTCAACTCACATATTTTTGGAAGTCACTTGTTTGTGCTTCCTGTTTACTAGTAATATATTTCCTTCTTGGTCTCTGAGAGAGTTGAAATTAGATAGTTGTAGTAATATTTTCCTTGTTTAGAAATTCGAAAAGAAACTCAATAAGAGTGTAAGTATATAAGTTTGAAGACATCATAAGATAGTTTTCTGTTGTAATACAAGATAGGATAGAAAGTGAATTAGGTACATTTGGACTCACCAAAATTGAATAGATAATGGATATTTTCTCTGAATTTGTCAATGCAAATAGACTAGACATTGTTGATGTATTTATTGCTTGTATATATTGTATATAGTATTGTACTTATTGTATATAGTTTTTGCGTAGTTATATTTTTTAAATTTTATTATACAAAAAGTGGAATGTGTGATATTTTACTTGTGCTGAAATGTGGTGATATTTTATTATCCTTTAATAAGTTTGCCAGAGATCAGAGGAAATGCAAGGCATTTTAAGTAAAGCACACATCCTTAATCTGATCACTTAGCAGGCAAGGTCTCTGTGTGTTCAAGGCCATACTAGGAACAGAGCCAAGCATGGTACATACTCCTTAATCCAGTATCAACACAGAGACCTGGAGTTTGTACAGACAGGCAGTGACAAGGAAGTGAGGTAGCTGGCTAAGATAGCCAATGAGAGGGCAGAACAGCAAGGCAATAAAAGTGAGGGTAAGACAGGAAGTAGCTTGCATTTGGAAGCTGCAGAGCTGGTGAGGTAAGGTTGGCTGGTGGTTATTCCCAATTCCCTGATCTCTAAGGCGTTCACCTCTATATTTGGCTCCATGTATTTTATTAATAAGACCATTTAGAAATTTATCTACAGGTTAAAGTCTTTACTTTCTAGGAAGAGATCAAAGTTCAAACTTCAAGTGTGTTTCTGCAGAATGTATACTATTCTTGTACATCATAAAGCTGAAAAATGGCAAGTCAAATGTGTTAAGCCAGTACAATCTACCTATGCTGGCAGAACAAATGGTAGATATGTGGCATGGTAACTATGATTTATTATATTTAAATAACAAAGGACAATGGGCAGCTATTAGGATCTTTTATTGACCTAATAGGTATCAACCAGCACTGTACCATTTTGGAAGAAATTAGATGTAGAAATCCTATGTAGAAGCTGAGCATTGTGGACTGGAAGCTGGGTGTGGGAAGGGCATTCAGTGAAGACCGTATTGTGCTGGGACAATTTGAGCACCGTGGGGTGCTGGAGAGTGAGGCAGATGAGCTTCACGTGTGGCGGTGAGCAGCACAGGCAAGAGAAGCAGCAGGATGGGTTGAACAGAGAGTTCGAAGGAAGCGGGTTTATACTGTTCCAAATCTCATACATTTGGATATTCTTCCAAGGAACATGCGCTTCTTCTTCTTTCATTTCCATCTTCAGACTGAGACACCAAGCATGGACTTTGCTGTATAATGTACTGAGAACCACTGTCTTCTGCAGGCCTACAATCTGTAGTTGTAAAATAAAAAAAGTTTGGCTGAGTCTCAAATTTGATGAAAGGGAATGTTGAGAATTTTCTTCTGTAATAAATAGTGTGACAAATATCAAAAAGTAGTCTATGTGGGACATTTCTCTCTCTTCTCGTGCACATTTATATACACACAGAACACACACACAACACACACACACACACACAACACACACACACACACATTTTCTACTTAGCCTATGCTCTAGAAACAACACTTTCAGAATAAAAACAGGTGGTTTTTTTGTTTGTTTGTTTTGTTTTTTCAACTTAATCACAAATGCAGCCCTGGTAAAAGAACTCATATGAGAGCTGCTGTCTGAATTCCTTACATTTCACTAATGATTGGGAAAGAAGATCCAGGAATGACAAGAGCTTCCTCAAGTCCCCAGTTACTTAGTGGTGTAAGCCTGCTCTCTGATTTTTGGGTCAACCTCTTTTTGTGGTCCTCCATGACTCCTTGACTATTTATCAGGGCATCATATCCAATACTTCATGTAAATGAACGTGAGCCCCAAGATGAGCCTTTGGATGTTTGCTTTCTCTAGTCAAGGAGGTTGGATTAATTGTTGTGTTTCTGGACAGCAATGTAGATTTGTCTTTTTTGGCTCTGTTCTCTGCTTTTACCATTTCTTTCTTGTACAGACCCAGATTTCATGCACTGCTCTCTTTGTAGAAAATTCAACTGCGCTCTTTTTAAAAGACAGAGGCCATTTTCTAGGCACCCACAGGTTCGCATCTTGGGTCACTCTCTAGCCCGTGTGCCCCATGCCAGTATCTCCACTCTATACAGTATTTCTTGCATCTCTGTTCTCCAAGCTCCATGATCTCATTCTGATATCTGGTAAACCATGTTGGAAAAGCTTCCCCTGGAATTTCTATGCATCCTGTATGTTCTGGATAATAAATGAAAAGCATTTGGGGGAAAAAGGAAATGAACAACCTTCTAAAGTTTACTCTAGGTTGATTTGTTTGTTGGCCGACCTCTGTACCTTTCCAACAAAATTGCTATTAAAAACAGGCCTATCTCTCTCAATTCAACATGTGCAACCACATTAAATCCATGGCTGGCTTTCCATTGTGCAGGACTCTGGAGATTTTCAGGCCTGTCTAACATTTGACTTCCTTGTTAAAATGAACATCTTTAAGGCTAGCTGGACATGAGGAAAAAGACTTAGAAATTCCAATTCATAGATTATTAGAAAATGTTTGACCAGTTTAATAAAAATCAACTTGTAAGTACTTTAAAAAAAAAGGTTTACCAGTTCTTTGCCTGCTCCCACCTTTGCTGATAGTGTCCATGCAGAGAGAAGAAAGGCTGCACATTCCTTCTGCACAAACAGAAGTACATTTACTTATTTCATTTTTTGTCTCTGATGTTAGTCATTGTAACTTGTGGCAGACACACTAAATGTTAAAGGAACCTTTTAGGGATGGATAGTCATTATCTTTTTTTTTTTTTTTTTAAATCCCTGTTTCCAGGGGCTGGTGAGATGGCCCAGCAGGTGAAGGCTCTTGCTGCCAAGCTTGGCAGTCTGAATTGAATTCCCAAGACCGACATGGTGGGAAGAAGAGAACTGACTCTCACAAGAACAAGATGTCCTCTGATCTCCAACATGCGCCCTGGCATGTGCATGTCCACCCTCCCAAATACATTTTTTGTTTCAAGTCTGTGTTTCTGAAGTTCTTTAACAAGTCTGTGAATATGTATAAGGTATCTAGCTTTCGTAACAAAGCAAAGTCCAGTGAAAGACATAATCGTATTAAAGAAAGAATGGTTTGGCGTACCAGCAGTTTTATCCTTTTAGAAGCTGGTGGAATAGCTGCATGACAGAACTATACGCAAAACAGTGTCTCTGAAATCTTGAAACGAGCCACACCCACTCTTCCTTCTTGCCTGTTTTCAAACTATGTGACAAATAAGAGAATTGGAAAAAATGGTCTTCCCATACTCTGCGGGCTAATCCAGACCAGCTGGGAAAAATCATATGACGGACAACGCATCAAAAAATCGAGGCTAAAATCTGCCAATCTATTCATAGAACAGCAGATGTGGGAAACAGCCATGGCTTGTGTGTAGAGGGGTTACAGATAAAAATAGTGCCCCAAATTTTTCGAAGGTGATTTGCAACCTCCCAAGTATAGAATGACCTTGCAACTGAAATAAGATGACAAGGCGAAGTTGAAATGGCAACCCCTCTCAGGGGCCCACAGGCTGAAACTCATGTTTGAGAGAAAGAGGAACTCCCGTCCTTCCCTGAACAAGCTGCACACAGGCACAACACTTCTTTTTCTGACAAATTCTTAATATACGTATCCTTCCCTCTGTTCCGTTCAAGAAAATTGTGTGTTTTGAAAGCATCCTGTTTTCTTTCCCCTCCCATCCACAAAAGCAAGTCCAGAAGACAAGAGATAAGCTCAGCATCAAAATAAAATAAAACATGCTCTCATCCCCCCCCCATCATTTACTGTATCTCCGCTTCTGCACTGTGCTTGGCATCAATGGGTTGTGGCTTGCAGTTGCTTAAATAGCAAAGCCTTCTGAACCTGTACAACTCCATCCCAGATCTTACACAATTATCAAGACACGGAGTTTTACAATCATTCTATGTCTGAGAAGGGAAGAAAGTGAAGTTGTTTACCAGTGTCCACTTCTCAAATCCTTTGCATTTCTTCGGTGGCCTGTTCTTGATTAAATATCTTGCATGTCTCTAAGTCTCTCTAGTCTGGATGGGGGGAGTCTGGTGACAGGGTGGAACACCATTAGTGAGATTTCTTTTGGTGACAGACAGATGTAAATGTATCCATCTAATTCTCTGCTCTCGGGTCTCTGTCTGCAGATGGATGTTAATAATTAGCCATTGCATCTCCTCCCTCTTTATCAAATTGGTTCTCCATAAATTCATCATTCTTTTTTATTTTCTCAAAATACGGCAGCCCTGACAGCCTCCCTTTGTTCTTTGTTTATAAATAATTTATAACACAGAAATATCTCTTCTTAGTCTTAAAACACAACTAATGGAATAACACAACACACTGGCCCAAACTACCTTCCACTGAGGGAGAGGAGTTGTAGAGCTAGGTCCTTAACAAGGAAACACGATCACAAAGAAGAAAAACCATTTTCCAGGTGCATGTACTTTAAAATTTTAGCTCTGCTCTCCCTTCCCAGATTCTAGCAGTATATGGAAGTTCTAGAAGGCAGAAGCGGATTCCTTTATAATTTCTTTTCCAAATAATGCCCCAAGTTCAAATTACCAGATATATTCTTTCATTAAACTACACAGAGAGAGTATTTTCAATTAAACAGCCACAGATGTTAAAAAATGTATCATGGTACATTTATTCAATAACTGTATGCTCATAACCCATGCCTAATCTTCAAGCACCAAATAATAAGGATTTGAACCAAATTAGCAATAAAATACAATGTGTTTGCCCTCTACTGGCAGTAACGACTGTGTGGGTTTTTCACATGCCAGTGGCCTTGTGGTCAGCTTCTAACGTTTTATTTAGTCACTAATGCAGTGCTATAAACAAATACGTGTAGGATTTGTGCTAATTAAAGTAAATAGGGCCAAGTTGAATCAGCTTTCTAGCTGAGGTCTTTTTCAGAAGTGGTTTAAAAATTCTGCTGTGACTCTAGACTTGCACATCTCATCCTAGGAAATAGCTTAGAAATCATCATTTTGATATCCAGAAAACACACTCAGGTTGTAGATAAATAACTCTCCTAACAATGCTAATGCAGAAGCTAGGACTCTGGACACATCCTTAATCAGCTGTTAAGATTTTGCACTGAAGCAGGAAAAACAAAACAAAACAAAAAGAAACGCCTTCTTTTTCATCTGGAAACGGGACATTGTACAGTGAGAAAAAAGTTACTTACAGAGTTAGTGAAAAACAAGAGTGGCAACTGTAACTACTCATCCACCCGGGATTTGCTTCTGAAACATGAAGCAGACATAATCACACTAGGGCATCATATGAGACCTTTTGCAGTACGGAGTGTAAGCAGAACTCCTAATCTTTACATAGTGATTTCCAAAGTGCCTTTCCAAGCCTCGTGACTCTAGTGGAATGAAGGGGTGATGTGTGCATGTTGTTGCATGTGCTTCTACCAGTTAGAAAGTCAGAGGAGGAGCCCTGTCCACTGCCAGTCAGGAGTCTCTGAAGAGTCTGGAAAAATAACATTTCTTTAGGTTTGAACTAAAGGAAGAGACAAGGTTAGACCCAGAAGGAGTCTGCCTGGAATTCCAGATTGGGTCCTGTCATGGTATCGATTGTCTTACTCTTGGCAATGAGTTCTTTTTCAGTTTCAAAATGGTGGGATTAGGACCCTGCCTTGAGCATCGGAATGCTTTTTACAGACACAGGCAGCTTCCAGCGCAGAACAGGATCCGTCTGCATTGGTTGGAGTGATTCAAGCATGAAATATTAAGAGAGGGTACTTTTTTTTTTGTAAAGTAGTGGAGGACAAAATAATTATTGGCTTGTACTACAGCTCAACAATTAACAAGAAATGAATCCTTTCTTTGGCTTCAAACATTTCTACATTAAGCACTGTGACTCTGCCCCTCCTGCTGGCCCACCACAGGATCTCTCCTGGCTCTGCCTGTGTCTGTGGGTCTTTGGGGCAGGATGTAGCAGTAGACCTTGGACCAAGATATGTGTTTCTGAAGCACAGAGTGCTTCATGTCTCCTTTGATGTTGTTGCTCTGGAAATGGACATAATGACTTGACAGCGTGTTTATGGGACAGGCACAGGGAGACATGAGGAGACAGGAAAGCACATTGCCTGCTCTGAGATGGAGATTTCATCAGGGCATCACAGTGTTGAGTCCAAAAGACAAACAATTACTGCCATTGTGAAGACTGAAGGGAGGATGAAGAAAATCCAGCAGAATGCAACTAATGGATAATATTCCAGTTAATGATGAGCTGATGTCAGGATAGCATCTTCAGAACTGCCATCTTCTTAGGTTCTGTGGCAATGACATTTGAAAGGACTTTTCCATGCAGGCCCTAACCATTTGCAATTCTGTACTTAGGTAAATAACTGAAGATGCTCTGGGTTGTAAGGCAATTTCTGTTCTGGCTCATTCAAATGCTATTTATTAATTACCTCCTTTGGCCTAACATTTATGCCTTTATTAACACATATTGTTGGCTCTCTGAGATCATTGGAAGGCTGTGCCATACACAGCAGCGTTGTGCTTAAACAATAGAAGCTGCTTATTTGCTTGTGGAGATGTCAGGGGACAAGCACTGTTGGCTAGAACTGACTTGAAACTCGTCATGAGGAAGTAAGGGAAAGGTGATCACAGCACAGCATAACTGTGTATGAGAGACACACAATCCTACATGGCGGCTTCCGTCACGCATTTCCCATGGAAGAAGGGGGGGGGGAATGGGCGCCGAGTAAATGATGGGTGAATACAGACTCATTGTCGTGTGTGACAAGACACTTTCTCTCTTTGTTTAATATATAAATCAGGAGCACTTATGAATTGATATTAATTAAAATAATGTATTTGCTTTCTTTCAACAGTAATGTCAGCCTTGTTAAAAAACTGAACACTAAATCTTCATTAGACTTTCAATATTAAAATCTCACATGAAATATGAATTAACATTTAACTTGTTGCTCATCGGATTAAAGGAGAGAAAAATGCAATAGATGCTTATCTTTAAGGAACAAAGTAGAAGCAACTTTCCTAAACCAGAGTAAGATGATGTCCGAGAGCTGCACAGGTCAGGGAGTCACCATTGTTACCTTCCAAAAGAGTGACTGTATCTCAAGTGACATTAGAGAATGCCACCGCTCCAGGATAGAAGTTCACGTTGAGAGGCTAATGCATGGTGAATCTATAAAAAGTCCATGGTGAAATTTTAGCTGATAAAGGTCCTTAGAATTCTGTCAATGTATATTTAGGGACATGAGCAGAAAGAGTCTGACACTATTCTGCAATCTTTTCCACATTCAGAATGATTATGAAAAACCAATGTATCATGTTGAAAGTATCGTGTTTCTCTTTAGCTATGTTAAAATTTGGAAGCCAGTGACCTTTCCAAGGGAACAAGTGGAAAAGTGGCTTTGCTCATTCTCTTCAGATAGATGGGCATTGGCCGTCACCTCATCTTGTTTCACTGGTGGCCTGAAATTAGAACAGACATCATTGGAATGGCTAGGCTGAGCCTCGTATTGCATCCAAATATGTTATGAAACTGTGAATGATCTTATGGCAATGTGTTGTCTTGGTGAAAGTGCCCATAAATTGCTTGCTTATAAAGTGCACTATTGATCTTATAATTACATCACACCTAGATTTATACATAAGAAAAATGTGACTGAATTTTTAGACCTTTCTCTGGGGTGGTGTGCACAAGAATGGAGAAGCACAAGGTGGTGGTATGGTGCCGTATATATGTATTTTTTACCGGACAATAAGGAAGGGGTTTGTTTAATGAGCTTGCACTCACAAGCCTGCTCATCTAGTGAACTGTGACTTTTCAAATACCAACCTATTATGTCAAAGCATACTGAGGAACAGTTCTGTTTGATTAAAAAATACAGACATGTGAGTCACTATGGCCCAGTATCTATCACCTATGGGGCTCCACTCATGCCTAATGCTTTATTTAGCTAAGACCTAGTTTTTAGATATCAGATTAATACATATCTACAGCTTTGCACCTTCTCATTTGCTATTTTTTTTTTTTATCATCGGGGCTCACGGTGCCGTTTTCATCCCTTACTATAGCATCCACAAGCAGGTGATTAGAGATAACCCTCATTGTGCTTTGTTTTTCTGCCGACACTGTCATTAATCTTCCTTAAGCCACACTTCAACTTCTAGATCAGCACTGCTGCTCCTGAGCTGTGTGAGAATTGCCTCTTGCAGTGTAATATGGAATTGGAAGCGAATGGCTGAGGCCAGATGCCTCTTCTGCATTCACCATCTATCTCATCATTTAGGTATTTATCCACCTTGGCTTGTACGGAGAGCACCTCTCTCCTTCCAAGAGGCACAGATTGCAACAGAGGATCAATTTGTTACCCGGGCTTTGGGCTTTGATTGCCCTCTTATAAGTTAGGATTAAAGTGAAATTTCCACAGGCTATGCAGATTTGCTAGCATTTAACTGTTTAACCTGGCTGTTTGTGAATGAGAATCCTGTGGTCAACTATACCGTAGAGGATATTGGTAAGCCGAGCCTGAATGGTACACATTCCGGCGTGTTCCTGTGAAGATGGGTGCAGTTGATTCCAATTAAGCTTCATATCTGATGCTGGCTGTATTCACGTACACAGAAAGCAGAAACACAAGGTAAAAAGCAAGTCAAGGCACTCTCGTTCATGAAATATCCATGTTGATTTCAGAGAATCACAAATGCACTCCCTTAAAATGATGATTTCTACTTTTATGTCTTTTTATAGTAATTGGAGAATTCATTAGTCCTGCATCAAATTTTCTGTTTTGTGTATTTGTTTTCTATCTTAATTGTTTATCAATTCTAATCTAAGGAAGGTTTGGGTTTTTTTTTTTTTCATTCAACATAACTTTGAATATGACCAAAGCAGAATAAGATTTATTCATTTGTTTACTTGGCTGTATTCACAGTGATCAGCATGCATTAGGGAAGTCTTAGGCTACATACAGTACTTACAGATATGATTTCCTGATTCTTTGTTGTTTCTAGAAAGGAAGAATGTTCTAACATTCCCTTCATCCCCAAAGCTAAGCAACAGGAAATTGAGGGAAGAATTATTCCAAAATCAAGTCCATATCATCTGCCCCTCCTTTATTGTTATTTAGGCTTGGATCTATTGAAAGGAGAAATTCGAAAGATGCTAAAATGGTTCAGTTACCTCGGTGGAGGAATGTGTGCTCACTACTGTAGCTAAGCTATTTAACATGCTGTTTACATGCCTAAAAAGAGAGTATTCACTTCAAATGCTTCATCAAAGAAGCAGAATAACGGAGCAACAAAAATATGGGATTTGGGAAACCATCTTAAATTAACTTTACAGTGAAAATGTTTGCAGCATCATGACCAACAAAAGCATGAACATTTTATTCTTCTGTAAACCTTCCACTAATTTTTTTTTTAAAACTTACTTTTGTGATACAACAAAAAAGGCGAGACATTTCAGTTTAGATAAGCAAAACAAAAGAATGCACATTTGGATCTTTAAACAGGCTGGGTCATGCAAGATTGAAACATGAAAATCTGAAGACAAAATCCCAAACCCATTCTTAAATGTGTTGGTGGAAATCTCTTATAGTGGCTAGTGTGGGTGGCAAACGGATCACCTGAGGGGAGCTGAGATGGCAAACAGCAAAGCTACGGTGGAGTGAGCTGCAGACTAATTTGTCTGTTGTGCTGCGCTGGCGTAAGACACCTCTTATTAGGAAGCAGCTTTCAAAGCTGTTGTGATGGACCCTGATCTTCAGCCTGGTGGGAGCTTTGCTTGGGGTTAGAAAACCAGAGCACGGCAGAGCTGGTGTTCAATATCTCGAACCCCATTTTTGTTTGTTACATCCCACGGCATTAGGCTCGCTCTCTCTTCTTCTCCCTCTCCTCCTTCCCTTCTCTCCCTCTCTCCCCTCTCTCTTTCTCCCTCTCTCTGAAATTCAAGAGAAGGCTCCAGATTCACATGAGTGATTTTCAGCTGTGTGTTACGCTCCTGAAGTAACTCTCCATTCAATTGTTTTAGTGTGAAATCATTTCCTCGGGAGATAATTAGGGTTGCTCCATTTATTACATTAAATGATTAGCATGCACTTGAAATGATCAGTGTATTTTCCTTTATTGCTGATGACTCTTAAATATGGCCTCTATTCTTAATGGTTAATTAAGATTGTCTTGGCTTTTGTAGCCGGCTGTGTAGGCCAAACAAGAGAGACTTTCTTTTTCAAAACACAGGCCAGGTGTGCTGGGGCTGAGGTCTATGTCTGAAGAGGTTCTATTCATGTAGCTGTCCACCTGGTTCAACAAAGTGCTTGACACCAGTGCTTAAGGGGTTTCTCTCCCAAAGCCCCTCAGTAAAAACGCTTTCAAATGACAGGGTTTTGTCTGCATTACTCATCCTACGTGTGGAGTAAGTAAGCTGAACACAGAGTGACCCTAGCTCCCATTTCAACAAAGTGCTCACTGGAAGGCATGCACATTATTTGAGCAAGTAATATGCCCTACAAAGCCATGGAAATGATATTTTAAGAATTACCAAATATAGATTTCATTTGGATGCAAGTGCTTCTGCTTTCTTTGACTAGCCTGGCTGTGTGACTGACGTCCTTCCAAATCCACTGGAAAGTTCGGATCAAGCAGGCACTGTATGTTAAGCAGGCAAGTGCAAAACAAACTGAGTGCTCCTGCGCTTAACTTAGATATGCAGATTTTCCCCACGAGATGGTAATAAGTGACCCGATAACAGCATTCAGGTCATTAGAAAAATTTAGACCTGTCTTTTAGCTGCAAGATACAAACATGCATATGTTCAGACTAACCCGGTGCAGGATTACTGGTTTCTCATTCCTCTACTTTACCTTAATATGAGCTGAACTTTAATAAATGTCACTTTAAGAGGCAGAATTTTACATTAAAGAAAAAAAAAACCTTCAAAGTATACAATATAAAATTTTGTGAAAACTTCAAATAATTACATATTTTGACGAGGAGGGGTTGTTTTCTGCCACCTAGTTGAGATGACTCAAGAATGTCATTTTGCTCTTCTTGATTTGTTTACATAACTGTCATGTTCAAAAGCATCCTTATTTTTTAAGAGAGCTGTGAGATCCTGTGGGAAGTTTAAGTTTCCTGTAGAAACAAGGAACGAAAAGGCGAAGTAGAAAGGAAGAGAGCAGCTGGAGGGAGCAAGCCCAAGGCCCAGCACTCAGCGCTGCCACCAACGTTTCCTTCTCCGATGGTGTCAGGTCTCAGACATTCTCACATCCGACTCCCAGGTACAGTGCAAGAAGTCAGTACCAGGAGTCACGGAGTTCTTTAGCCAAATGAGAAAAAGACTTTTTAATATTTCCTTCATGGAACACACTCCTTTTTCTTCCTAATTCCTACCCTGGATAAATTCTCTGTAAACAGTAGTTGCATTTCACATTACAGAGAAGAGTAGGAGGACATGGGAGGATTCTCTGTATGGAACTCCAGCCTTCAGGGGAAGGTCAGCCAATACTGAGTTGGAAGAGACGGCTTTGCACCACAACAAGGATGATATCAACAACAAAAGGATCTTTTTGTTTTCTTGGGGAGGTAATCAGAGGAACCGTATAGGGTTTCTTTTATAAGTTATTTCAATGTTATGCATTTGAAATGTTAATGTGCTGGTAATATCTAATTAACCTTAAATAATCCCGGTGTTTTCCCGTTCACTCAAACTGACGAAAGCGGTCCTGTTTTTTATCTTTCCTGTGATAGCAAAGTGCAGCTGGTTCCGCTGAAGCACATTCTGAAGAAACACCCGTCTGTCAGCTACATCCCATATGGTCTTATTCAGGTTCACTCAGGGGAGACACATCATTGCAGGAGACGACGGGAGAGATCTCTAGATCACATAGGCTTTTTTTTTTTTTTTTTTTTTAAATTTTTAAATCTGAAAGTGATTAAGGTCAGAGACGTCAGGGATTTTTCTGCACATAGGCAGTTGCCATTCTGAGTTTCTACCAAGCCCTCGCTCCCTGTCTGGTGATTCTGTTTATGTTGACAAGTCATAATGTGGCAGGGTGATGCATTTAGTTCTTCCTCTATCCTCCAGCTGAGATATTGTTTACAAGTGGCATTCCTGTAGGATTTGGTGTGATCTTTCTTGATGAGTATTATAACCAAGTACGATTTCCATTTTATGTGATGCAGATCTTATACAAATTACCCTAAGTGAATAATAGTCAAATCATATTATCCTGTAGCCAACCATACAAAGGAATTTTTTGGAGATGGAAATTTAATTGTTAGAAAGGTGTTGGCAGTCTACTGATGACCTAGCCATCTTTAATTTCTTCTAGAACATTCTGGGAGCATAGTGGATTCCAGGAAACATCTTATCCTAGATGAGTGTTGTAGTGTTGTTCACCCTGATGATGGAGGATTCTCCAGGAGAGATGCCTGTAGGTCTTTATCAGCATCCTTGGAGAAGGAATGACCCACCCTCAAATGATGGAGAGGTTTAAATTGTACTTCTTTGTGTAACTCTGTGAGTTTCTTTTTAACGTATGTCTCCTTTTCAAAAGATGAAGCTGTAACAGTGTCACAGAAGATGACAATGACTGAACACCATGTTTCTCCGACATTTAGCCATTTAAAAAATGCTTTAATTGGGAGCATTTCCATTGCTCATAAGAATCAAAGTTTCTAGCCCCCTTTTGTAATATCTTGTTTAAACACTCAGGACTGCGACTCAGATTTCTACTTTGTTCTGACTTCATAGACTTTATTCTATTGATCACATATTTATTCTTTATTGCATCCAGCACTGCTCTGATTTCTTAGAACAGCAGAAGTGAAAATCAGGTTGATTATCATGCAAAATACAAAACTCTTTGGTATGTATTTTTTTATACAAAAAACCCTAAACAATAAATAGACACCCCCAAAATGATAAATAAAAAAGCAAAACTTCAAAATATGCTATCCTACTAACTGTTTAATAATCCAAATAGATTGTTACAAGCCACCTGTGTTCTCTGTGTTATTCCATGAATTCTCTCAGTTATTTTATGTCTTAGAAAGCTGATACTTTATATAAATGCATTTTTCTTAAGATGGAAATTTTGCTTCTTTCAGCAGCCTACTGAGATGTTAGATATTTATGAAGACAACTGGAGATCTCGATTGATACCTTTGGTGGTCATACCAAATTAAAGATAACCCTTTCCCCAAAGCAAATCTCATAAATAAACATGAATTCACAAAAACTGGCTGGTCCTAACTTTTAATAGGCTCACATTCTTCCAAGTGTCTTAGGTTAAGGGACAATGTCTGCAGTCATTGTGGTTGGCACATTGGGGTGGCCCGACTTTTCTTTATTGAAACTTTATCCCAGAATTTTTAGCCTAGGAAAAGCTTTAGTGTGCATGGAGGAAAAAAAGTAGAAATCAAACTATTAAGAAGACGATAGTAGTATACTAAATATTAAGTTTCTTCAAAGAGGGCTTTTAATTTTGCTTTTATGCAAATATGAGAGTCTGCTAACATCAATCCACAGGGGGAGAAAAGAGCAATTCAGTTACCACAAAGAAGATGGCATCAGTAAAAGAAAACCGGGCTCAGGACTACCACATTTTGCTCTTTCATCTGGGTCCTTTCAGAAGAAAATGCATACTATAGCAAACAGGGGATATTTGACTTTATTATGTAATGTCTCAGCCCTGAATGAGAAGATTCACAGAAACATACCAGTGTGTGTCTCCATTTAGTAGCTGTAAAAGACTGCACATTCACAATACATAATTTAACTATGCAAACACAGGCTTAGTGTGTGATTTATCCATTTGCAATAGTTGAAATTCTTTGAAAGGATTTTAAAGACTATTGTCTAAAAATGAATATTATAATGCTATAAAGATAGAGGTTACTTACCATTAGGCAATGGTATTTTGGACCAATAAAAAGGAAGTGAAAAGACATATTTAGAAAAACTTCTAAGTGGGGTTTCAATAGATTTTTTTTTTTACAAGATATACACACATCACCTGCATTGATATAACTCCTTTTAGAATTCCACATCCATAAGTAGGTCCACCACATGTGTATGTGCATGTGCATGTGCGTGTGTATATATGTTTGTTGCCTACACACACATGCACATTGTACTTAAAACCTATGCAGCTATTGTTTTATGTGATTTTTTCTTTAATGCTATTAAGGCACTCATCTATTTTCTGTTCATTTTTCTGAATTCTCAGAAAAATCTAAAATATTTCTCTTAAGATCAGTGAAAATGTTTTGTATTTTGAAAGAAAAACATCAAATTCATTATGAACAAAGCCCGGCATATTAATCTGTTGCCAGTTCTCAGCCCAGTGTTGAATTCATCTGCTTCTAAGTCTCAAAGTAGGTATCAAAAATAGAAATACTGTCATGATTTCAGTAGTTTTAACAGATTTGCCTTTTATTAAAAACATGAACACGATCGTTCTGAGATGTTTGCGGTCTCCATAGCATGACCAGTAACTGAGAAATACTTGTGCTTCTCACCGTCTACCTTAGATCTGTAGGAAGAAGTGCCATTATAGGAAGGTTTAAAGATGTTGCTTAATGCATACATACTTGAGAGATACATGTGCCTTGAGGGAAAAACAAGGACAAAACGTCCTAAGACATGCTAAATATGTAGTTGCTTAATTGCAAAGCAAAGAGATTACACATAGCCCGAAGAATCTAAGACGGCTGCTTTGTTTGAGGCAAGAAGAGAGACATCTGGAGGGGTGGAGGTGGACATGTTGCTGTGACCTGCTCCAGTGTTGAGTAACCTTGCAGTTAACCAGGCATTTAGTCATGTCCCAGAAAGACCATGCCTAGGCTCTGCCTTAGAGGCTGGTGAGGACCCAGGCGAAGCTGAAATGTCACACTGAAAAGATCAGTGAAGCCAGGCAGTGGGATGGACGTTTTGTAACTGGGGCAGTGCAGTAACAGCCGTCAACCATTTCTCTCTCTAGCAGTCACAAACCTATGCACAGGAAGTGATCAATGGAGCAGAAAAAAAATAGGCCTAAAAGTTAAAAATACTCAGCACCAAATCATATAGATTCACCCCTCACCCTGAGTTTATAATTGTTATTAGCTTCAATACCTTAAATGCATTTTTTTTTAAATCTACAGCAAACCTTTGCTCGTTTGCTATGAAGAATAAATTCACCTGTAAAATGTCCATTTATGGGTATCCATGATTCTATTTCACACTGACTTCTTCGAGAGCCACAATAACATTGCTCTTGAGCTGTTTGATTATGGTTTTGGCTGGTATTATGTGTGCTCAGTCTCAAGCAGAGCTGTTTATTTGTTCAAAGCTGCCTTCCCTCTGTGTGAGTTTACTTGTCTGTTCACTGGCCAAAATGAGCACCCTCTCTGGGGATTCATGTCCACAAGTGACTCTGTAACAGAGTCCAGATGCAGGGTGAAGGCTTGTGCTATTTGACAAACAAAACCAAACCTGGAACAGCCCGCAAGTTGTTGATAAATCTTTCCATTGGAATTACATTTGTCTAAGTGGCAAAGATGCAACATTCGCCTCTCATTCAGTGTTTGAATGTGCAGAAGGCAGGTTTAATTGCTCCCACAGGCAGGAATTTGGCAGAGAGAAAGCAGTGTATTTTAATCGGTCTGTCTAGCTATATTTTAAATCGACCCTTGCTACAGTGTCTGCATATTTGTGTTGGCATTAATAGAACAAAAATGTGTATTGGACTTGAAAGGTGTTGTTGATGGTAGGTAAACATATTTATTTTCACCTGATTCTGCTCACTGTACTTGTTCTGCAAAAGGCAGCTGAGGGGCGGTGCCAGTATCAGGGCACATTAAGAACAAAGCCCATCTTCAGGTTTCAAGTGCAGGGTCAGTTTAACTTAAGCATCACGATGTTCAGTAACGGAGTTTCTGTTTGCAAGTGAGTGGCAAACAGGCTGTGAGTGAAGCCAGCCAACTGGAGGTTTTCCTTTAAAAATGATTTCTTCCTTGAAAAAAAAAAAAAAGCACTTTGCTTTACATGTTCATCGTCACTCCATCTCTCTCTGTATATCTACCGTAAGAGGTAACGGATTCTCTGTATAGAGAAAACATGTTAAGAAGGTACACAGTGCAAGAAGTTTGAACACCCCCGTACTGAAATTTGTGTTTATTTATAAACAAAGTGCAGAGGAGTTGACTAGAAAAACTTGGGTCTTTGCTTGGTGTTCCACTTTCTCTCGATCCCCACTCCCAAACCAGAGAAGCTGTCTTCACTGAAAAGGAGCTACTGTTCAAATTACTTGGGGCATCTTTCCATTGGACACTTGCTGTTTTTTTTTCCCCCTTAGTTCATCACTGTCTCCAGATAGTATGCTGCACTTTACCCAGACAGTGCTTTCTCAAGTTCATCTTGCCTTAAAATTAAATGGGATGCGCAGGTGGGTAAATTGAGAGGAAATGGAGACCCTCCCCTTTCTCATTACAGGCTATGGAGAAACATTTAACTCTCTGTTTCTAGTCGTTTCTTTCCAGTGAGGGGGGAAATAAGTGCATGTGGTCCACCTGACACTGTCCTCAGGTCATTTGGCTCATGGCAATGCTGTCCTCTTCCCCTTCCCCAAAGGGACACAACATTAGTTTGTTCAAATGTTTGAAGTGGTTAGTGGTCTAGGATGGCAAGAAACAAAGTTTGCTGCTTTTTGAAGAAATGAACGATGTGCCCAAATAAAAATACCAGAGCTTGCTGTTTGAGGAGATGCTGGGAGCACAGTGAGCCTGCTGCCTTGACAGTTGAGAGAGCTGACAAGAGAGAGAGAGAGAGAGAGAGAGAGAGAGAGAGAGAGAGAGAGAGAGAGAGAGAGATAAGGATTTTCTATAGATTTAAAGAGTTTCTCCCAGTTACTTCTCAGTAAAGAATACTTTGCTAACGTTGAACACGGTATCCTCTATTACCACATTTATTATAACAAACTGTGAGAAAGCGTGAGTGGTGGGTGTTTTGTTGTGACATCTGAACTATTTGTAAATATTGTTCACAGCTTTCTTAGCATATTTTAGCGAGGCAACATTTCAGCAAAGTATAATTTATTGCACATGATATAGACGGTGAGCTTCCCAACCCATTTGCTCTTAGTGTCTCCACAAAAACAAGCTGACACTAGGCACATTAGTTCAATGGGAAGGTCTCAGGCTATGGTTCTAGAACCTTGTCCCTGTCCCTGTCCCTCTGCCTTGAAAGATTATCAGCAAGGCCAAGAGACTGGCTTTACTTGGTGTCAGGGCTTCAACTCTGTAAACTGGGCAGAGGAAAGAGTACAATTTTTTCCTCTGTTAGTGTGCCATAAATGCATTTACATATATAATATATATACACATATGTGTGTATTTATGTATATGTGGATGGATGGATGCATTTTTGTGCAGACAGGTTCCTTTGATTGTCACATGCAATCCATTTCCACCTTGCATATTATTTTCTTTTTCTGTGTGAATACATATATATGTTAATATTTATACATACACACATAATATATATACCTATATATCACCTTTGCCTCAGTTGGCTAATTTGGCTATGTCTTAGTCTTTTAAATTTTCCATAAAGGAAAGGTCTGGGAGTCAGTAATAAGATGCTTTCTTTTCTTCTTTCTTTCCTACCAGCTTTTAAAAGATAATTAACACACATTGTAGTTCTATTAGTCATTCCTGCATGCCCAAGTTGTCACTTTCGGAAAGAAATAAAAAAAAGACCTGGGACAGATAATTTTGAAGAATTGTGTTCAGATGCAAGTTTATAGTGAACTGTGTGGACAGTGGGGCCAGTCTGCTTTCAGCAGAAAGGCTTGTCAAGCTTCATCTGCCACCCACTAGCCTCCTCCTCCTTTTTTTGCTCTTCCTTCTTTGCCCCCCTCCCGCCACCCCGTGTCCCCTTTTAATGAGAAGTTGGGCCAGCTTCACATAAAAGCCATTGTTAACGGTATGCCCACAATGGTCTAGATGGAGTAGTTGCACTAGACATGGTAGCTGTAACTTTATGTTAACTCTCAGAAGCATGTAGAATTATCCCCATTTTATGAAGGGGCAAACTAAATTTAAAGAGCTGAAATTACTTGTCTAGAGAACACAATCACTGCGAGTTTGACTTCCAAGTGGAAGCCCTGAGCCAGTTCGGAAGGTTAGTGTCAGAGCATCTGCTTAGTGCCCATTAAGTTCTTGGGTTGGATCCAGCACCACAAAAGGCAAAGAAACAAACAAAAATGGGACGATAGGATGCCTTGCTCTCTTTTCACAGTCCCTTTATAAGAAGTACTCAGATAACTAGCAGGAGCCACTTATTCCCTGCCCTTCCACCTAAATTTCTACCCATCATTTTTTTTTTTTTTTTTTTTTTTTTTTTTACTGTTTTCCAGAATAGCCTCTGACAAATGCTGGGAACATGGCTACCGGGACTGTCCGTCTTCTGGGAGATCTCTTCTGCTCACGGGAGCCACCAGAAGCAAAATGGAGTCTGCGGCTAAAGGTGTTTTCCAAGCTACTCTTTACAGAAGTAGCTGTAATTTCCTGGGCTGAGGGTATGTAATTGAGCAACATGGGCAGCGGGTCTGAGAGTACATCTTGACTCGGCGGTGTCTGGACCGGTTTCAACAAGGAACAGCAGAGAGAGCCTTGCTTCTCAACTAACTCCTAGTTTGCTATTTGGTTTATTTATTTCATATAATATAAAAATGGTGATCAACTAGACCCTCTTCTAACTGTTCACCACAGCATATTGCTTATGCTGTACATCACCAATAAACCACACAGGGTTGGAATACGGCTGCGTATGCCCTGCTGATCTATGCTTCTGCACTTGGCATAATCATACATGCTGCGGTACTTCTGTAAGGAAGTTTCTGCGTATGGGCTGGAATACTTTTCAATCTTATGGCTAAGGGTTTGTGCCAATAAATCCTCTATTGTGTGAAAACTAGAAGAACATGAAAATGTTCAGCTTATGTCTCCCTAAAACTGGGCAGATGACACCATTGCTGATTTCCTTACCTTGTTTCATAGTGCACCTCCCAAAGCTCAAAGACACTTCTACATGTGTTTTGTCATCAGTGAATATGTCTGAACTACCCAGAGTCACCCAGATATTCACCCAGAATAGCATCTTCAGAGAAGCCTGATCTCACATCCGAAGTCCATTTGCTAACAATATGAAATTTAAAACTGAAGTAGAAAGGTGCTTAAAAGAAAATCAATAAGCTCAATGGAGTTGTTTCTAGACAGGTATTTTCTGTTGAATAGACTAAAACTTGATATTTTATAAATTTCCTTAGCATTTGTAAATGGCATACCTGCCCATAACCTGTAGATAGATGCATATTCATTAAGATGACCATTTAGTGAATTTTCTTTTTACATGGAACATATTCCAGTCTGCTTGTTCCTGCTCTTACTTAGCACTTTATCCCCTACTCCCTTAGAAACAAAGACGTAGATTCCTAAGCAGCTAAGGCACATCTTCCTCAGTAGCAGAAGAGTGATTGATTCTGTGTGACCGTTATAATGATACCAGCGCAGATCTCTGCCTGGCTGAACCCAGCAAAGATCCAATGATTCACAAATGACTTCCAAACATTCTCTCCTGCGCCCTGAGTGAAAACACACACAGAAAAGGCCTCAGTTTACATATAAAGTATAAACAGCAAAGGTGTGCTGTCTTAATTTTCAGTCAAACCCTCCAGACATCCTCCATGGCGCAGTATTAAAGCAGGAACCAGGGCGACATGCTCCTATTCGATAATAAGCTATGGAAGTTGCATGGGGTCGAGTCTCTAGGAAATCCCTCTTTCTTTGAAAAAATGTCATTGGTAAGATAGGAGATTGGCACCACAATGAGCAAAATATAGTGCGGGCTGATACGCGCTGTCAGGCAGAATTTGGTTTGAGATACTGACTTTTGTCTGCATGGTGTCTCCGTTCCAAAGAAGATGGAGGACGCAAAGCTGGAAGTTTCCAGTCTCTGGTTAATGTGGTCTACACAACTGAATAATGTATAAGGAGACGTTCCTTTGATAATGTCACAATTATTCATTGTACAGCATAAACTCAAATATTCACATTAACAGCTAGGTATTATTTTTCTTCTCTGAAATTAAGTGAGCGGCATCAGTGGTCATAAATGAGAGCATTCATCAAAGGCGGAGCCATGGCAGAGGATTAAGTGAATGCTGATGAAGTGTCCAGATTCCCATAACTTGGAATGGAGCTGCATTCAGCATTCCTTTATTATCCATCTGCCACATAACAAAAAGTCTCCTATATTTAATGCAGGTTTGCCCTAGGCCACGTAATAGGATTAGGAATAATTTCTACAAATTTACAAAAACAAATCACATGGGAAGGCTTAGAATTTGCTAATAATTTCTCCATAGCTGGGAGATCAAAGGTATATAAGAGTCCCTAGCCAGGCGGTGGCTTGACCCTGGCCAGGCTTTCTTAATGAAAGGGTTAATCTTCTCCGAGGTGACCATAGAGGAGCAAATAGTGTGACCAAAGGCAGATTCATTTCCCCCCAAACAAGGAAGAAAATAGTCTGAAAAATACAACAGCAAGAAAACATTTACAGAATCACACTACATTTTCTGGTTAGAAAAAAAAATAACTCTGCAGAATCTCACTGAAAGGGGGCAAGACAAAGAAAGAGAGCTGGCTGAGGAACAAGGTCAGTGAAGATCAAAACCTCTCACCAATGCCTTGAGGAATAAAAGAAATTAGGCTGCTTGCTTCTCCTTTCAAAGCTTTCCCCCTATTGTGGTCAGGTGAGTGAGGGCCTCCATGCATCCTTAGCTCAATCACACTGTTTCTGTTGGGCCTCCTGGAATGGCCAACATGGCAAGGGTCTGCTCACACCAAGCCAAGCAGGCATTGCAGGTGTACCTCTTTCTAGACATGCAGACTGAGATTGGAAATTGTGAATTCTTACATGGACTTTCCCTATTCTTGAAGGGAAATGAAGGTGAACAAAGGCATATTAAAAATAATGAGAGCAGCTAAGACTAACGGGAGGCTCCGATGTCATCACAGACTTCCTTACTAATTTAGACAAGTAACCAAATTTAGTTCCATCTCCCATTCTACCTTTCCTTTCTTGAAGCTGTAACAAGGTAGTCAGGATCACGGCTATTAACAATCTTGCCTGGCCCCTTTCCTAGTGATGGTTATGGAATCTCATTGCTAGAGCATGTAACATGTCTCGGGACATACTAAATGCAGAGCTGGCTTCTTCATCTAGCACACCACTCATCAGAGGTTACATATAGAATCTGTCAGTGCAAGAGAGATGGAGGATAGTGGAATGGCCTTATTGGAGCATAAGTTAACCCTTTGATGTAGGTGAGATGCTTTGTGTTATTTAGTCAGCCTGGGCCTTGTTCCAACTAGAGGAAATCAAAGGTGCTTAGGCATGCACGTCTGTCATCTATTGGCTTTTAAAAAGAGATTAAGACTGAGACTGAAGGCACCTAAGAGAGCAGGCTGAAGAACAAGAGGAGATACTCAGTAGTCAAAGCGATGAACTCAAAGTGAGGAACATTTGTTTGTATGGACTTATATTTTCATTGTCACTATTGTGCATGGTAAGCAGGCTCACATACTGGCCTTTCTCAGAAGTGAATAGTGAGCAAAGACTGCTTCCCCCCTAAGTCCACTGAGCATCCTTTCTCCACAGTGGAGGGAAAACTAAGTATTGATGATTCCAGGGCCTCCTGATGGAGGTTGGACATAGATGCCGTTGAGACTTCTGAAACCTCATATGCTCATTACCAATTCCACCCAATGTTAGATATCTTGAGTTCAATGGCTGAGGGGAAGAATAGTTGGTCCTTTTGACAGAGACTTGAAAGAGAACAGAGTCTACCTCGGTACCTGGGACCCTGAGTTTTATTGATATGCACCCCAAGGTCATGACTAGTTCAACATTCAAACCAAATGCTAACAAGTTATATTTATATTCATTTATAGACACTTTTGTAATTGACAGGTGCTTTGCATATATGGGTACTATTCTAAGTGTTGTGCATGTTATAACATGTATATAACAGTATATTCTAAAGGATATACTGATTTCATTCTCACATAATCCTACCATGGGAACATATTTCTTGTTGGGCATAGTGATTCTTGCCTTTAATCGCAGCACTTGGGTGGTAGAGGCAGGTATATCTACACAGCCAGTTCCAGGTCTGGCAGGGTCACCTATTTGAGACATTGTCTCCAAAATCAAACAAACTAAAAACCAAAAAAGATTTTTAAAAATGAAATTATTTCTTGTTTCTACCCCATGATGGTTAGGTTTTGTCAACTTGACACAAGCTAGAGACACCCGAGGCACCGAGAAGAGAGAGTTCCATTGAGAAACTGCCTCCATCAGATGGGCCAAGGGGCATGTCTGGGCAGGTGGTCCTGGGTTGTATAAGAAAGGCAGCTGAATATGAGTCTGGGAGCATTTTTCTGCTTCAGCTACTTCTTGTTCTCTGACTGAGCTCCAGCCTTGGCATCTCTTGATGAAAGTGTAAACGCTTTCTTTGTTTAAGTTGCTTTGTCTTGGTGTTTTATCACAGTAACAAAAGCAAGTGAAGCCACACCTTCCTCAGGAGTAAACTTTTGATGCTCAGGGAAGTTAGGATCTCTAAAGAGCCAGGCTTTGAGCTTGTATGCAACGTTAGACTGTCTCTTGGTTCTCCCGTCCTTTCTGGCTAGCTTCTGTTGTAATAAAAGAGGGATTATGTGGTTAACTGAGTGGTATATTTTGTTTTTACTGTTTTCAAATGATTAATTTGAGGTTGTGAGATAGCATGTGGATTATTCTAGGTTGTACAGATAGCAGCAGATCTTGGATGAGAGAATCCAAGTGCCAGCCACCTGTCTAGGCATGATTCCTTCCCTTAAAGCCAATGTTTTCCTGTTGCCTCTCTCTTAACATCAATATCTATCAGTTCTTCAAATGCACAACAGACATGTTCTTTCTTTCAGTTTACTCCAGTGTTAAATTTGGGGGCTATGAAGATCAATAGAAATCCTTACTGTCAGTAAGGGAAAGACATAGAGAGAGAGCTGCAAAACATCTACCACTCTCAATGGAGTTCTATATCTCATATGCTATAGTAGCCTTAAGGAGAATAAGAGAGTCCATCATGATAAACTCAAGGCTTGCTTCATGAAAGAACCTATATTCAAAGACTGAAACTTTCACCCAGGAAATGAAGAAGATATTCTGAATAGACAGGAGTGAGGATTGATGATACATTGAGGGATTCAATCTAACTCAGTATAAATACATTGGATTGTACTTACTAGGAAAGTGTAACACAGTGGTCAGAAAGGAAATCCTGAATGTGTGAACTGTATTTTGGGAATGGCAGAAGGAAAATAGATTTGTAAATTGAAGATGAGGTTAATAGGATGTGGTTATGTGGTACATGAAGAAGTCGACTCACAGGTGGCTTTTGTGGCTGGGTAAACTCACACTAAAATGAGGAATATACACAGTGAGGTAGACGAGAAACTTGATTCTATTTTCAACAAGTAGGTTTTGTGCATGTTGGATTCCCAAGTATAGTGGTCCAAATGACTTTGCAAATAAAGGTATTGAGCCCATAATAGCAAGCATTGGATGAAGATGTGAGTGCAAAGGTGGAAATGAACCATGATGTACATGAGATGTTTTGAAGGACAATGGATGGGGAGATGGGAAACTGGAGTCACAGTGCTCCAGGAGCAGGCAGAGTAGACAATGTCCACAAACAAAATGAAGGGGTGTTTGGCAGAGAGATAAGAAAATGTCTAGAAGAAAACAGTTTATGATATGGAAGGAAGGTCAATGATCATATTCAGAGATCAAGAGACTAGGACCAAAAACCTGTCATGAGGAGGACAAAATATCAAGAATGGAGATTGGAATGAGAGGAATTTTAGATGCCAGGTGGCAGGAGATGATGAGTGAGGGAGTGGGTGTGAGGAAAGTATGTTAAGACAACACAAAGAAGATGGAACAGTGTGGGATGGCTCCTTAGGGTAAAGACTGTGGGGATGATGTACCTTTCCAGACTGAGGAGAAATTGGTAGAAAAGTGTCTTGGAGTTTTTATGCTGTAATAAAACACTGTGACCAAAGACAACTTGGGTAGAAAAAAATTTTGTTTATTTCAAATCCTTCTAATTCTCAGGTCACGCTCCATCACTGAGGCAAGTCAAGGCAGGAACCTGGAGGTGGGAACTGAAGCAAAGCAATGGAGGAGCTTATTGGATTGCTCAGCCTGCTTTCTTTCTTTCTTTCTTTCTTTCTTTCTTTCTTTCTTTCTTTCTTTCTTTCTTTCTTTCTTTCTTCCTTCCTTCCTTCCTTCCTTCCTTCCTTCCTTCCTTTCTTTCTTTCTTTCTTTCTTTTTCTCCTTTTATTTTATTTTACAATACCATTCAGTTCTACATATCAGCCACAGATTCCCTTGTTCTCCCCGCTCCTGCCCCTCCCCTTCCCCCCAGTCCACTCCCCATTCCCACCTCCTCCAGGGCAGAGCCTCCCCCAAGGACTGAGATTGACCTGGTAGACTCAGTCCAGGCAGGTCCAGTCCCCTCCTCCCAGATTGAGCCAACCATCCCTGCATAAGTCCCAGGTTTCAAAACGCCAACTTATGCAATGAGCACAGGACCTGGTACCACTGCCTAGATGCCTCCCAAACAGATCAAGCCAATCAACTGTCTCACTTATTCAGAGGGCCCGATCCAGCTGGGGGCCCCTCTTCGTTTGGCTATTTGTCCCTGTGCTTTATCCAACCTTGGTTTCAACAATTCTCACTCATATAAACCCTCCTCTTTCTCGCTAATTAGACTCCCAGAGCTCCACCCACGGTCTAGCCGTGGATCTCTGCATCCAGATTCCTCAGTCCTTGGATGGGGTTTCTGGCACAACTATTAGGGTGTTTGGCCATCCTGTCACCAGAGTAGGTCAGTTCCGGCTGTCTCTCGACCATTGTCAGTAGTCTATTGTGGGGGTATTTTTGTGGATTTCTGTGAGCCTCTTTAGCACTTTGTTTCTTCCTTTTCTCATGTGGTCTTCATTTACCATGGTCTCCTATTCCTTGTTCTCCCTCTCTGTTCTTGATCCAGCTGGGATCTCCCGCTCCCACAGGCTCTCTTTCCCTCGACCCTCGTCCTTCATTACTCCCACTCATGTCCAGGTTGTTCATGTAGATCTCAGCCATTTCTCCGTCATTGGGCGATCCTCGTGTCTTTCTTGGGGTCCTGTTTTCCAGGTAGCCTCACTGTTGATGTGAGTAGCAGTCCAGTCATCCTTGTTCCACATCTAGTATCCTCCTATGAGTGAGTACATACCACATTTGTCTTTCTGAGTCTGGGTTACCTCACTCAGGATGCTTTTTTCTAGATCCATCCATTTGCTTGCAAACCTCATGATGTCATTGTTTTTCTCTGCTGAGTAGTATTCCATTGTGTATATGTGCCACAATTTATTTATCCATTCTTCAGTTGAAGGGCATCTAGGACACCAGTAGCACAGACACTGAGAGAAACAATCAATCAATGGGACCTCTTGAAACTGAGAAGTTTTTGTAGAGCAAAGGATACGGTCAACAAGGCAAAGCGACAGCCTACAGGATGGGAAAAGGTCTTCACCAACCCCACATCTGACAGATGACTGATATCCAGAATATATAAGGAACTCAAGAAATTAGACATCAAAACGACCAACAGTCCAATTAAGAAATGGGCTTGCTGGGCGGTGGTGGCGCACACCTTTAATCCCAGCACTCGGGAGGCAGAGGCAGGCGGATCTCTGTGAGTTCGAGGCCAGCCTGGGCTACCAAGTGAGTTCCAGGAAAGGCGCAAAGCTACACAGAGAAACCCTGTCTCGAAAAACCAAAAAAAAAAAAAAAAAAAAAAAAAAATGGGCTATAAAACTAAACAGAGAATTCTCAACAGAGGAAACTCAAATGGCTGAAAGATATTTAAGGAATTGCTCAACATCCCTAATCATCAGGGAAATGCAAATCAAAACAACTCTGAGATACCACCTTATGCCTGTCAGAATGGCTAAGGTCAAAAACACTGAAGACACTTTATGCTGGAGAGGATGTGGAACTAGGGGAACTCTCCTCCACTGCTGGTGGGAATGCAAGCTTGTACAACCACTTTGGAAATCAATATGGCACTTTCTTAGAAAATTGGGAATCAATCTCCCCCAAGATGCAGCTATACCACTCTTGGGCATATACCCAAGAAATGCTCAATCATACCACAAGAGCACTTGCTCAGCTATGTTCATATCAGCATTGTTTGTAATAGCCAAAACCAGTCTGCTTTCTTATTGCACTCATGATCACCAGCCCAGGAGTGGCACTGCTCACAATGGGCTAGGTTTTTCCACAGCAGTCACTAATTAAGAAAATGTCAAAAAAAAAAAAAGCCGGGCGGTGGTGGCGCACGCCTTTAATCCCAGCACTCGGGAGGCAGAGCCAGGTGGATCTTTGTGAGTTCGAGGCCAGCCTGGGCTACCAAGTGAGTTCCAGGAAAGGCGCAAAGCTACACAGAGAAACCCTGTCTCGAAAAACCAAAAAGAAAAAAAAAAAAAAAAAAAAAAAAAAAAAAAAAAAAAGAAAGAAAATGTCTTACAGGCTTCCCATAGCCAGATCTTACAGAGGTGTTCTTTTTTCTTTTCAATTGAGAATCCCTCTTCTCCAATGACTCTAGATTGTGTCAAATTGACATAAAACTAGCCAGCACAAAAAGGCTGATAGCTTGAACAAAGTCTCTGGGAACATGTTGGATAGGATTGGGATTAAGGGTATACAAGCACACACAGATAGAGATGACACTTTTCTCTCAAAGTGTTTTTCTTTTGTAGCAGATTGTTTACCTGCAGGGTTGGTAGAGCTTCTTGGGAGGAGTCTGGGGGAAGCCATGTGGTGGAGACTAGGGGTGAGATGGGAGGGAGTTATTTGGAAGTCATAGTACAGGAGAAACGTGTTCTGATGATGAAGCTCAGGCATGGAAAGAGATACTGAATGGGAGTCACATACTAGGGTAAAAATGAGAGAAAAGGAAGCTAGGAGAAAAAAAATCAGATGTTGTGATGCAATCCTGTGGCCCCAGCACTCAGGAGGCAGAGGCAGAGGGATTGTGAGTTCACAGCAGCCTAGACTACACAGTGACACCCCGTCTCAAAAAAGGAAGACAGAATGATCAAGCTGCAAAGCGGCAGGGCCACAGGGCTAAGCTCAGTTTGGGGAGCAGTTCCACAGTTCACATAGACTCTCTTCCTCCTGTCAAGGATATAAGCACTAAAGGATGAAAGGGACTATGATGGATATTCACTGTAGCTTGATAGGAGAATCACGTAGGAGACGCACTTCTGAGTGTGTCTGTGAGGCAGTTAAGGTGGGAAGGTACCATTCCATGAGCTGAGGCCCTTAACTGAATACCAAGTAGAAGGCGAGCTAGGAACCAGCATCCATTTTTTCTCTGCTTCTGACTGTGTGCAAGTGACTGGCCACCCCATGCTCCTGCCACCATGACTGTTCACAGCCTAAGTCAAAATAAACTTCCTTCCTTAAATTGCTTCCATTGGGTATTTTGCTACATAAGCAAGAAAGGTAACGAATACAGGAAGTTTATGCCCTCTAAAAGAGATGTTTCTAAAAAACACCAGAACATTTTGGGATGAAATAATCTACTCTCTTCCTGAAGTATCCATACATAAAGACCAAGGTGGCTCCTGTTTTCACCAACATAATGGCCCATGGTGCTTTCTCCTCTCTGTCCTTTCGGGGGAATAGAGAATACTGGATTCCTGTGTGATGAGCAATGAGGAAACCATGGTAGCTTGGTGGTTAGCAGGAATGATAAGACTTGAATGCGGGGTTGTGGGGAGTCAGCCGCAGAGACTGGAATATTCTCGGACTCTGATGGCATTATTTCACCATTTACATGAAGCAAGGTTTGTGTGTCCTTCATTTTACAAAGTGAAGCCACCTGACAGGAAGGAGCACACAGCTGACAGTGTCTGTGGTGGTGGCGGCATCCACAGCAGTGTTGTCAGAGGAGCTGCTGAAAAGTGGCAGAGTCCCAACTTCCAGGCTAAAACCCTAGACTTGATCCTCCAAGACCAGTCAAAGAGAGCAGAGACCAAGCATTTTGTGGAGTGGGGTATTTGAAGGCCACACAGTCCCTAATTCCAGCCACAGTGCTCCCATGTCCTGGCATAAGATATTGAGCTGATTGAATTCCATAAATGGAGTTGGAGGTACTGATGGAGATACTGGGATGAGAATGCTAATGTTATTAGCTGTGTTCATGTCACAGGTTGGGTGTTGGGGATCACAGTTAGACTGTTTCCCAACTATACTTAAGTACAGTAAGCAAGTTTACTCTACAGAGTGATAGTTAATTACACTGAGTGTGGCTGAGTGTTTTAAAAATAAATGTTTTATTAGTTTTTGAGACTTTCATACATTGCATTTGAACCAGATTCACCCCTACTCTTCTCTTGAATTCCTCCCAGATCTCCATCCCCAACTTCATGTCATCTTAATTTTTTTTTTAAAAGAATCAATGACTCTAATTTGTGCTGTCTATAGATTGTTGCCCCCACTGGAGAATGATTGACAGGCCAGGAGCTACATCCACCAAAAAGACCAACTTTCCCTTCCCCTGAAGTGGTAGCATGGAATGGGAAAGGTTTTCATGAGCCCCTGCCCCTAACTGAGAAACTTATGTGCTTTAAAAGTAGAATGAGTCCTGGATTGTTTGTGCAAAACGCCTTTCCTCTTTTGCTTCAAATGATTTTCCATTATCCAAAATGGTGACACAGATACACTTATTAATATTAGTTTTGTGGTTTACTTCAATCCTATTGGGTTCTTTAAAAAAAAAGTCAGATAAGGAAAGGCAGGGGTGTTGGCTACGCCCTCAGCTGCCCTGTTTCCATGTGTGTTTGAGGGATGTTAGCATATCACTAAAGTGCATCACTTCTCACTGGATCTTAGTGAATCAGATGAAGTCACAGCCCCTGTCCTATCACTTGGAAAAACTGATATAATAGTTTCATTTCTATTGTAGTGTTTTTCCTGGGACACTATATTAATAGATTGTATTTGTATCTTCTGAACTTATTTGACTATGGAAATTTTTTCCTATAGAACATTCTAGAATTCATGTTCTATGGATCAGGCTTTGGGAAACATCTCTAGGAGGATATGAGACAGATTCAACTTTGATTGTCTGAAATGCTGATGTTGAAAGATCATCATAAGATGAAAGAATACATAAGAAACTCAAACTCACTTGTAAAAAAATAAAAAGAAAAGAAATACTCCTTTGGAACCTCCTAGAAAATGAGAAAAAAGGAGCAACTAGCTATTGGTGCCCTGTATTTTTTCCTCCACAACTATCCCAGTCTATTTATTTTCACTTTAATGGAGGAAGTTTGGAGAGGGCTTCAGTGGTAACTCTCAATATGTTGTGTGGGGTAGACCAATGTGACACTGTGTTCTTTTTAGATCAGATGCTGATTGGATGTGTGCTCTGTTAAGCAAATGGCCACAATTCTGGCAGCAGCATTTTCTACAGGAAGCATTCCAAACAATGAGCAGAGGCATGGATATGATGTTTTATGACAGTAATTAGAATAAATCATAAGGAACTACTGCTGTGGATTTATTTTCTCAGTGGGCTTCGGCTTCTTTGTTTTAAATCTTTCACTTCTGAATGACTCTCCTAGCCAGGATGTGATGGGAATTCTCCTGAGAGCTCAAAGCTATTTACTATTTTAGTTACATCAGATAACTAGTTGTACAATTTATTTATTTTGTTAGCCATTTTTAGTCGGAATAAGTAAGCATAAAACAAATCAGACATTCTGGCTTGGTGGGATTGAAGGAAGGTGGTGGGATGGAAAGGCAGGGGTGTTGGCTATGCCCTCAGCTGCCCTGTTGATGTTTTTATGACTTTGTATGCAATTTTGATGTGCAACTTGGGCTAGGAACTCCTGGGATGGGTATAATCCCAGAAGAATCAATTATTTTCTACTTATGAAACTTTGCCAATGGTGGCCATACCTGGAATGATTGATGTTTTAGGCTCACAAAGTTTTCAGATTTCTCTATTTGAACCTGAATCTGAACAGTCTACTAGAAACAAAGTTGGTGCAAGTGATCGAGTATTAGGAAAGGCAGGAGACGGGCTCAAATTCACAAGGTTTGTTAGGTCTCAGCTCTATTTTGTGAGGCAGGTTTGTTAGGTCTCAGCTCTATTTTGTGAGAATGTGGTCCATAGTCACCTTTGATCAAGAGAAATAGGATGTTTCTCGGCAAGGAAAAGAAGGAGTAGCAGGCTCCAGGGGATGCTGTGTCAGAGAGATGAGAACAAGAAAGGAAGAGTTGATCTGAGCTTTCACATCTCAACTTGATGGTCACATCCACTCGTCCCACTCCCGTAATTGGTACAGTGACCAATGGCAATATTTGGATTTGAAAATAACATAGGCACTTAAGTTAACTCATGTCCCCACCACAATATTGCTTTCACAAGAACAATGAACATATTTTCATAAAATGATGTGCTTTTCCGATTAGAGAATCAATTATATGATGCTGCACTGTGGGTAGGAAGAAAGTCTGGGCTCTAAAGTGTTGTGACATCTCTATAGTTCATGAACAAGCCTTCAAGAATGCAATGACGAAGTGATTGGCTCTTGTGTACAGTGGAAATCCAATTACCATTGTAGTAACCGTCATACCTGTTTTCTGTGTGTGTTCCTGATTCATTGGCAAGCTTTTGGATGGCTTTGGAGAGAAAAGGTTGGGATTTCACTAACTGCTTGTGGAAGAAATGAGTAGGCAATCTGTTGATGACATCTGTCACCCCATTGATCTCCTGGGCTGATTGAAGACTGTCATAGAATGGAAGCCAAGCGTAAGTTGGACACTGTAAGGCTTAGGGTTTCAGCTGAGTAGCTTGGCTCAAAGGCTGATCGCCTAAACCACACAGCTCCTTTGAGAACCTGGAATGCTCAACTTATTTTTCTCAAGAACCAACCATCTTAACAGCTTTTAATCCTCCAGGGGAATGGTGTAAAGTCTTACTATATGTCCTGTCCTGCAAGACTTCAAGTTTGTATATTTATTTATTCAGACCATGAGGATACATAACCCTATCTAAGAACTCTATTATTTGAAACAAATCATTTGCCTAAATTTTTCTAGGTAAGACTTGACTGGAATCTCATATCTCCACAACAACCCCCACCAAAGACTGAACTCAAATATTGCAATATAATTGAAATTAGTTTAAAAAATTAAATGACATTTTGCGAGCCATTTAAAAGGGTCGGCAGTGTGTTTGAGCAGTATGAGGTTAACCTTTGCTCATTAGGGGACGTGCAGTCTTCAGTGGGGATTCTGGGGCTGGGGGTTGTACTTGCTAAAAGTTTAAAACAGTAATTTTTTTCCCAAGAAAGGTCATCTTGAGCTAAAATGTCAAATAAATTATTTAGATTACTGAATTAGAAAAGTGAGGATCTGACAGGCTGAATTTTTTATGCACATTAGCCACAGCCAGGGTCTCTCTATGTTCTTTTTATTAGGTAAAGTGCACCCCCTTGCCTCTTATTAAAAATCCCTCCATTTAGTCCTGTACACTGCCTCTGATAGATGACTTGTGTTTGTGATCATCCAAATACGGGAGGCAGCTGTCTTCCTACAGCCTGTCTTCATTGTGAGACCTCCTGGTTTTCATTCTAGCTGTTATGCTCATAGGTCTCAAAGAAGAGAACATGCACATGTGAACACACATATGCTCGAAAACTCTTTATATATATATGTGTGTGTGTGTGTGTGTGTGTGTGTGTGTGTGTGTGTGTATAACACACACATACAGGTACACAATGATGCAACTTCAAGTATCTATGTAAATATGTATGCTCTCTTTCCCTTAAGTGAGATAACCTTGTATTTCAGTGAGAGAGAAATTTGATGAACATATGGAGTGTTTCCAATAGAAAATGCATAGTGTTAGCAGACTTTTCTCATTTATGAGAGAGTATTTAAAAAGTAAGTGGCTTTGTGAACATGTGACTTAAGGAATTTCTCTGTTAGCAAAGTGATCTTTGAAGGACTTCCAGTTGTCACCTCCAGATTGGGCATATGGCCATTTTCTGGGTTGTCTTTCTGCCACGGAGATCTGTGAGTCTCTCAGAGGAGCTTTCCCATAGCAGGTGATTGCTGGTTCTGATGGGATTTTACGTTTGAAAAGCTGAGATATAGAGCTGCCAGGGTGGGTGATAGGGCTGATGACTCTCTACATTCCTAGGCTTGAGTCCTCGTGTTTGCTCCAGGTTCCTTCTTCCCCAGGATGTCTATGTCACACATGTAGTTTCTTAAGCAGAAAACTTCTTTTTGAATGTTTGGTTGTTATTGTGCCTATAGGTGGGAATGCCCATGATGTTTCCTAGTGAATTCACATCATACGTATGTGTGTATAAAATGCTGGGTGTTTTATATTTCTCTACGCCTTTGAGCTTCTTCTCCTATTGTCTCTAGCTTATAAATATATATGTTTTCTAGTTTCTCTCTTTATAGAAAACTTTATTTTCTAGAATTGTTATTTTCTAAGGTGTTTTTCGCATTTATCTCAAGAAATTAACTTTCCTAAGCTTGGACCCCAAGGCTTGGCGAACTGAAATAATGGATAATACCTGGATGGGGAAGGCTGTAATTGTTGAGATTAGAACCCAGAATTTAGAAATTCTGGGTTCCACATCTGTGACTCAATTACAGTCTTTTTCTTTTAAAGTTTCAAGTAGGTTTATTTTGTTCCATGCTTATGAGTATTTTGTTTGTGTCTTAGTTAATTTTCTATTTCCTTGATGAAACACCATGACCAAGACAACTTATTAAAGAAAGTATTTGCTTTGGGGCTCATGGTTTCAGAGGGTTAGAGTCTATGACTATTATGGTGGGAAAAATGGAGGTAGGCAGGCACGTCACTGAGCAGTAGCTGAGAGCTTACATGTTGAGACAACAATCACGAAACAGAGAAAAAGAGCTAGCTGGGAATGGCATGGACTTTTGAAACCTCCAAGCCCACCCCCAATGACATATCTATATTCTATATCTATCTATCTATCTATCTATCTATCTATCTATCTATCTATCTATCATCTATCTATCTATCTATCTATCTATCTATCTGTCATCTGTCTATCTATCTATCTATCTATCTATCTATCTATCATCTGTCTATCTATCTATCTATCTATCTATCTATCATCTATCTATCTATCTGTCTATCTATCTATCTATCTATCTATCTATCTATCTATCTATCATCTGTCTATCTATCTATCTATCTATCTATCCTGTCTATCTATCTATCTATCTATCTATCTATCTATCTATCTATCTATCTATCTATCATCTATCTATCTATCTATCATCTATCTATCTATCTATCTATCTATCTATCTATCATCTATCTATCTATCATCTATCTATCTATCTATCTATCTATCATCTATCTATCTATCTATCTATCTATCTATCATCCATCTATCTATCTATCTATCTATCTATCATCTATCTATCTATCATCTATCTATCATCTATGTATCATGTGTGTTTTTGGCTCATTCAAAGGCCGGAAGAGGGCATCACATCCCCTAACTGTAGTTAGGTGCTAGGCAGGAAAACTGGGTCCTCAGCAAGAGCAACAAGCCTGTCCAGTCCCAGCCATTTCTTTTTAGTCTCATATTTCTCTCTTTCTTTGTAAATTTCCTCCTCTTTCTTGACTGTGTACTTGCCATTCTCTTCTTTGGACAGTGTGCATACTCTATATCACCTGACCTTCTTGCCACTGGACAGTTTATGACTGCTTCCTGCTAACAGAATATGGATACAATGAAGAGTGTTGGAGGATGGAAAGATGGCTCAATGGTTAGGAATGTGTCCTGCT